>NW_024741406.1:0-18558 GCF_018991925.1 Homarus americanus
CAGTGCAAGGAGTAGTGTTTACTGGGAGTGAATACACTGGTTTATTACAAGTTATTGATAATTTTTACAATGGTTGGGACTGTGTGTGTGTGTGTGTGTGTGTGTGTGTGTGTGTGTGTGTGTGTGAGTTCGGCCTGGTGAAGGTTGGTTATACACAGTATGTTAGGCCGGGGTAAGCTATGTTAGAGGGTAGGTTAGGTTATGTTAGAGGTAGATTAAGTTATGTTAGACGGTAGTGTACGTTAGGTTAGGTTATGTTAGAGGTAGAGTAGTTTATGTTAGACGGTAGTGTTCCTTATGTTTGGGGTATGTTAACGAGTATGTTAGGGTAATGTAAGGGAATAAGAATCTTGCCTTTTTCAGGTCGCTTGGAAGTCCTACTTGTAACGTCCAGTTCCAACTCTATAAAAGGTGATTGGCGATAAGCAGAACATTCGGTTTCAAATTTGCTTGATGACTACCGGGACACCATGCCCAAAGGCAATCACAGCTAGCCCAATCAAGCTTATAAAATCGTAATGCGGTGACGATGACGTTGGCAAAGTTAAGTTGGGCAGTAAAGGCTATGTTAGAGGACAGGTTAGGTTAGCAAATAAACAGGAGCAGGAACCCATTCTCAGCTAACCTAACCTAACCCACCTACCCCTAACGTAACCTAACCTAAACCTAATCTAACCTAACCTAATCTAACCTAAGCTAATCTAAAAAAAAAATAAAAAAAAGAGTTTAAATATAAAACCTCAGATCCGGCTCTCGGTTTGTCTGGGATTCAGCTTGTCCCCTCAAATGGTATGTGTTTATGAGACCATTTTGCTACAACTGTCGAGTGAGATATACATTTTTTAGTCCTCTCGTGTATAATAAAAATAAAGTTATCTCTCCTTCCTGTCACACACACACACACACACACACACACACACTGATACTATGTGAGTCTTTTTTGTTTGTATCGTCATATTGTTTCCATAGATTATTACAAAAATAAGAAAATTAGTGAAAACAGAAAAGTAAAGATAGTGTAGATAAATCAAGGATAAACCAGAATGAACGCGCGCGTGTGTGTGTGTGTGTGTGTGTGTGTGTGTGTGTGTGTGTTTCTCAGATATATAGTAACATATGTGGGAATTGAAGACGTCATGATATTGTCTCCATTCAGACTCAGATGATTCGTCGGTGACCTTTGACCCTTGTAAAATGGAAAAAAATAGTAAAGGTGGTCTCTCGTAACAACTTACAACATGATTGGTCTAAATATGGATAAACAGAGAAACTTAAATACATATGTAATTTCATGAATTTAACTTTTTGCTGTATAACATTAAAAAAAAGAGAAATTAAGATTAATTAAATTTCAAACTTCAAATTAATTAGCTCAAGATTGATGAAATGGCGATGGTTTGTGAATTATCTCCAAGAAGAATGAAAGAAAAAATTAAAGAATGAAGAGGAAAACAGGAAGAAAATCCTCAATAATGACATGTGTGTTACCTTCAAGAGGAGATAAATATTGATGACGTTACACCATATCGCAGGGGCTCATGGTTACCCACACAGTGTAACAGTAACCCAGGTCAGGCTCTCCGTAAAGCCTACAATGTGCAGCTGGTGTGCTCTCGCTGTCATTATTTATTACTAAAACTCATGCATTATGCAAATTAGATGCTTAAAACTCTCCTATGTTCCCGCAGCCCAGGAAAAACTAAAAACATTCGATGGTTTCTAAATGCTTATACTCTCCTTGCGTCATTTTCCTTTTGTTTTTATTTTTTTGCCTGAAACTTTTGTGTTGGAGTTAAATTTGTGCTGCACTAGAGACGAGTGTTGCTTCTAGTGAACGTTTTTCATGGAACAACAACGCGAAACATTCACTTAGCCAAGAGTTTTTGTGAAATACTCGACTGGGCTGTGACACCTCACCCAGTTGTCGGTCATCTGGTTATAAATAAATACAAGTTTCTTAAATACCAATCTGGTGTGATACACATGGCCTTCCTTCAAACATTCGTCAGACTTAGGATCACGATTACGAATTACGACAAAGTTTTAACAGCGGCTCACATACTGTAGTTCATTCTAGGGGCTTTTTAACATCATTATATGTATTATTGACTATATATAACCATACACAAACACCACTAAGTTACGGGTAATGAACTCAATATCCTTTCCCACACAGTAATAATTCTGTTCGTTGTTAAAAAAATATATATATAGAAAAATCAATAAAGTCTCAATTAAATTATAGTGAAGTATTGATAAGTTAATGATAATATCCAGAAACAAATTATAATTCTGGATTTATGTTACGAGCTATGACCATAAAATATTACCTGTGGAATTAGCTGAAATAATTATATTGTCCTCTCCTACTATTTCACCTTAGCTTTTGTACTAGATCAAAAGACTCTTTTAGATGCAAAATGAAGTTAATCTTGATTTATGGTGTCTCAGTCATGCTAAACAGATCAGATGATGCTTTATAGCAGGAGATGTCTTCCTCTGAAAGCATCAAACTCACTCTAACAGATTACCTTTGGCGTCTGGGGAAATTTCTTCCTGGTTAGTATTTCAGTCCCAAGAGAGAAAGGAGGCTTTGTAGTTGCCTCCTTAATGTGTATGTGTGTGTCTGAAACAAATATCTATAAAACCACTGAACCGATTTTACGAAACTCAGCAAAGGCGAGGCTGACATGACTAAAGACACAAAAACATTTTTGGACTTCCATAAACAGATGATGGGGCACAACAAACACCATACATTAAAGACCAAAAATGGAACAAAAATTGCTGAGAGAAAATAGACAAGAGTCCAGCATTCAAAAGGGAATGGGTAAAAAGTTTTAAAATATCCAGATGAGGAAAATGAAGATTTTGATAGTGAACACGAAGAAAGGATAGAAGAAGAAATGGGAAGACATATACATAGAATCACCCCAAGGCAATATATAGACTATAACTTATTACCTAATAATCAAATAATAACCATGGGAGAAATGATGCACAGTCTGAGGACGTTTAAGAAAAAAGCCCCTGGGCTCACAGGTATTACACGAAATATGATCATGAATCTACCTGAAAACATTTTAAATACACTATTAAACATTTATAACGCATGCTTAATAACTGGTTACTTTCCCAGACAAACTAAAATATGCTAAAATGATATTTATTCTAAGAGGGGGTAAGGACAATAAGAAATATTAAACTACACAGGCCGATATATTTATTAGAAATTACCGGGGAAACTATTGAAAAAAAAATATTAAATTCAAGACTTATAGCCTTTTTAACACAACATGGGAAAACTAACAACAGACAACATGGATTTATGCCCAATAGAAATACCCTAACTGCAATAGCTACAATAACGGAAATAATTGCAATAGAAAAAAGCAAGGGTAACCAGATCAATATAATTTTAAGGGATGTTTCTAAGGCTTTTGATAAAGTTTAGCATTTAGGCTTGAAATATATAATATTAAAACTGGGACTTAACGAATACTTGCTAAGAATACTGTGTAACTATTTAGATGATAGGAGAGCACAAATTCAAATTGGAAACTTTATGGGAACTATGTTTAATCTTGAGAGTGGAGTACCTCAAGGAGGATGCCTTTCTCCAACACTATATACAATTTATACTTCAGACACACCTCAACCTACCCCCTTTAGCGAATATGTAATGTTTGCTGATGATATTACTCAAATAGTATCATACCCAGGAAAATCAACCCAATTTATGGCACTCTACACGGTAAGAGCGATAAAAAACATAAATGATTTTGAGAAAAAATGGAAAAATCAGGACAAATAAGAACAAATTCAAGATAATACCAATAGCCAAGATTAAAACAAGTCCAGTATTAGTCGACCAGGAACTATACCCATACGACACTGAAGGCAGGATGCTTGGATTAAAACTAACAAAAAGAGGATATATAACATACTTAAAAGATAAAGAACGACAGGCAAGAATAAGATTATCAAAAATAAAACGCTTTAAGAACCTTAGCATTAATAACAAAAGAAAGATTTATATTGCCCTTGTCAAATCAATTATTGACTACCCACCAATCCCATTGAACACCATTAGTAAAACGTGCATTAAAAGGTTACAAACAGTACAAAATATAGCCCTCAGATTTATATATAACATAAAATATACAGACCACATCAATAATGAACAGCTACACAAGAGAGCAAACCTCTTAGCAATAAATGTAGATATACACAACAAAGCTGTAAATATTTGGAAAAAAATGACTGAACTTAACACAGAAACATATCAAAACTGGATAAATAATATAGACAACGAAGAATTCCAAGAACACAGTTGGTTTAAATCAGCCTGGAAGAAAGTAATTGAACCATCTCCTGCCCCAATATACATATAAAACATTAATAGAGAGAATAAAAGATGAGAGTGACCTACCAGCTCAAGAACCTGGCAGGCCTCTCCATACAGTGTACCTTTAGACTAACATAACTAATATTTAACATTTAACATTGAACTAACATCTTAGTTAAAAAAAAAAAAAAAAATGTGACTACCCTCCCAGCTACACAAGGACCTGGGCGGGCTCACTAACTCAAAAAAAAATTAAATAAAAAATAAATAAAAAAAAAAAAAATATATTAATAATATTAATAATAATAATGTGATTACCCTCCCAGCTATATCAGCCAGGAAGAAGTAACTGAACCACCTCCTGCCTCAACATACACATTTCTACATAAAACATTACTAGAGGAATAAAGATGAGAGTGACCAACCAGCTCCACTAAGAACCTGGCAGGCCTCTCCATACAGTGTACCTTTAGACTAACACAACTAACACTTAACTAACACCTCAAAAAAAAAATGTGACTACCCTCCCAGTTACACAAGGACCTGGGCGGGCTCACTAACTCCAACAATAACAAATAATAATAATAAGCAGCATTATATAAATAAACCAATATTAATACAAAGGTCTGACGACCCAAGGGAGTAGAACAAAGACAAAACACCAGTAAGAAAGATGAAGCGATCTGGTTGAGCCCAGATTCTTTCTACTCCTACTGTATTTCAGTTTCACCACTTTTCCTTCAACTCCTAATAATCTTCTTTCACCTCTTAACTAAAGACTTCGTATCGTATCGATCTCTCTCTTTCTACCCACACCAACTAGCCAGCAACACCTCCTCAGCCGCTGCCTGGCGGTCCTCGCTCCCGCCGGCGAGCATGGCGACCCACAAGCTGTCCTTCTCTGAGCGTCCTCACCAACCAGCTCTCTCTACATCACGCTTGTAACCATGCTGCCTTCCCAGCACCAAGCTGCATTGTACATCCAATACAACATGTATATAGAGAGCACATCGTGAGTTTCCTTTCTCCATTCCATCCTGAGTGTGAACCAAATATCCTGAACCCCACAATATCTTGTGGCTTATGGCGTATATTTTTTTTTTTTTTTTTTTTTTGGGGGGGGGGGCGGGGGTGATAATTTTCTACCTTGTGGATGCCATTCTCTATACACCTGCTATTTTTTCTTTATTTTGTTCTTATTTTTTACTCTATTGTTCAAATTGTATTTTTTCCCCAACTGCTAACACATTAAATCTTACCTTTCTGAAATACACCACTTCCTCCATTACGTATGCATTCAGACTAACATCGATTCTTCTTTTCAGCATTAATTTTTGCTTTTCTCTGACCATACATTCTCCCAAACTCTATCACTGATATTTGTGTTGCTTGCTCCGAATCTCCCACTAGCACAGTGTCATCTGTAAACAGAAGATGACTCACCTCCCATTGCCTTCCCATTTCATTATTTACCAAACTTGCACCCGCTGTCCATTACTCTAACTTTCCCCTCTCCTACTATCCCGTCCATGAAAGTATTGAGCAACTATGGCGACGTTACAAATCACAGATAAACTCCAAAAGATATAGTACTTCACTTTCCCTGTACACATATGAACTGATTGCATCAAGTTTCCAGATATTTTCAATACCTTCCACATCTCTTTTCTACCTACTATTATTATTATTATTATTATTATTATTATTATTATTATTATTATTATTATTATTATTATTATTATTATTATCATTATCATTATCATTATCATTATTATTATTATTATTATTATTATTATTATTATTATATTATTATTATTATTATTATTATCATTATCATTATCATTATCATTATCATTAACATTATTATTATTATTATTATTATTATTATTATTATTATTATTATTATTATTATTATTATTATTATTATTATTATTATTATTAACACAGCAAATAGGTGTTGTTTCCTGTTGTTAAATCACAGCCTCGCCTTTGCTGAGTTTCGTAAAATCGGTTCAGTGGTTTTATAGATATTTGTTTCAGACACACACATACACATTAAGGAGGCAACTACAATGCCTCCTTTCTCTCTTGGGACTGAAATACTAACCAGGAAGAAATTTCCCCAGACGCCAAAGGTAATCTGTTAGAGTGAGTTTGATGCTTTCAGAGGAAGACATCTCCTGCTATAAAGCATCATCTGATCTGTTTAGCATGACTGAGACACCATAAATCAAGATTAACTTCATTTTGCATCTAAAACAGTCTTTTGATCTAGTACAAAAGCTAAGGTGAAATAGTAGGAGAGGACAATATAATTATTTCAGCTAATTCCACAGGTAATATTTTATGGTCATAGCTCGTAACATAAATCCAGAATTATAATTTGTTTCTGGATATTATCATTAACTTATCAATACTTCACTATAATTTAATTGAGACTTTATTGATTTTTATATATATATATATATTTTTTTAACAAGGAACAGAATTATTACTGTGTGGGAAAGGATATTGAGTTCATTACCCGTAACTTAGTGGTGTTTGTGTATGGTTATATATAGTCAATAATACATATGATGATGTTAAAAAGCCCCTAGAATGAACTACAGTATGTGAGCCGCTGTTTAAACTTTGTCGTAATTCGTAATCGTGATCCTAAGTCTGACGAATGTTTGAAGGAAGGCCATGTGTATCACACCAGATTGGTATTTAAAAAAATTGTATTTTTTTATAACCAGATGACCGACAACTGGGTGAGGTGTCACAGCCCAGTCGAGTATTTCACAAAAGCTCTTGGCTAAGTGAATGTTTCGCGTTGTTGTTCCATGAAAAACGTTCACTAGAAGCAACACTCGTCTCTAGTGCAGCACAAATTTAACTCCAACACTAAAGTTTCAGGCAAAAAAATAAAAACAAAAGGAAAATGACGCAAGGAGAGTATAAGCATTTAGAAACCATCGAATGTTTTTAGTTTTTCCTGGGCTGCTGGAACATAGGAGAGTTTTAAGCATCTAATTTGCATAATGCATGAGTTTTAGTAATAAATAATGACAGCGAGAGCACACCAGGCTTTACGGAGAGCCTGACCTGGGTCTGTTATACGAGGTGTGGGCTCTCCTGGGGGGGGCGGGGTGTTCGTCCTCATGCTAGACTTAGTAAAACATGTGATTATTTGTAGTTTCCGGGTTACTGTTACACTGTGTGGGTAACCATGAGCCCCTGCGATATGGTGTAACGTCATCAATATTTATCTCCTCTTGAAGGTAACACACATGTCATTATTGTGGATTTTCTTCCTGTTTTCCTCTTCATTCTTTCATTTTTTCTTTCATTCTTCTTGGAGATAATTCACAAACCATCGCCACTTCATCAATCTTGAGCTAATTAATTTGAAGTTTGAAATTTAATTAATCTTAATTTCTCTTTTTTTTAATGTTATACAGCAAAAAGTTAAATTCACTAAATTACATATGTATTTAAGTTTCTCTGTTTATCCATATTTAGACCAATCATGTTGTAAGTTGTTACGATAGACCACCTTTACTATTTTTTTCCATTTTACAAGGGTCAAAGGTCACCGATGAATCATCTGAGTCTGAATGGAGACAATATCATGACGTCTTCAATTCCCACTTATGTTACTATATATCTGAGAAACACACACACACACACACACACACACACATACACACACACACACACACACACACACACACACACACACACACACCTTATATAACGCGTTCATTCTGGTTTATCCTTGATTTATCTACACTATCTTTACTTTTCTGTTTTCACTAATTTTCTTATTTTTGTAATAATCTATGGAAACAATATGACGATACAAACAAAAAAGACTCACATAGTATCAGTGTGTGTGTGTGTGTGTGTGTGTGTGTGTGTGTGTGTGTGTGTGACAGGAAGGAGAGATAACTTTATTTTTATTATACACGAGAGGACTAAAAAATGTATATCTCACTCGACAGTTGTAGCAAAATGGTCTCATAAACACATACCATTTGAGGGGACAAGCTGAATCCCAGACAAACCGAGAGCCGGATCTGAGGTATTATATTTAAGCTCTTTTTTTTTCTTTTTTTTTAGATTAGCTTAGGTTAGATTAGGTTAGGTTAGATTAGGTTTAGGTTAGGTTACGTTAGGGGTAGGTGGGTTAGGTTAGGTTAGCTGAGAATGGGTTCCTGCTCCTGTTTATTTGCTAACCTAACCTGTCCTCTAACATAGCCTTTACTGCCCAACTTAACTTTGCCAACGTCATCGTCACCGCATTACGATTTTATAAGCTTGATTGGGCTAGCTGTGATTGCCTTTGGGCATGGTGTCCCGGTAGTCATCAAGCAAATTTGAAACCGAATGTTCTGCTTATCGCCAATCACCTTTTATAGAGTTGGAACTGGACGTTACAAGTAGGACTTCCAAGCGACCTGAAAAAGGCAAGATTCTTATTCCCTTACATTACCCTAACATACTCGTTAACATACCCCAAACATAAGGAACACTACCGTCTAACATAAACTACTCTACCTCTAACATAACCTAACCTAACGTACACTACCGTCTAACATAACTTAATCTACCTCTAACATAACCTAACCTACCCTCTAACATAGCTTACTCCGGCCTAACATACTGTGTATAACCAACCTTCACCAGGCCGAACTCACACACACACACACACACACACACACACAGTCCCAACCATTGTAAAAATTATCAATAACTTGTAATAAACCAGTGTATTCACTCCCAGTAAACACTACTCCTTGCACTGTCACTATGTTGAAATGAACTGTAGTTTGAGCTTTTCACCCATCTAGTTATTATATGTCTTATTTGTGTCACTTATGTTACTTGTATATTATTTGTAATTCGAAACCCATTCCCCAAATATGTAACTGTATATTTTCAGCCTTCTGGCTGCCAAGCTCTTTCAATAAACCGTTAATTATTATTATTATTACTATTACACACACACACACACACACACACACACACACACACACACACCTCTAATACGATAAATCGACCCTGGAATCTTGCCGGAGACCAGTTATATGCTTTAGTGGTCTTCGGCGATAGCAAGAGAGAGTCACCCACTGGAGTTGGCTGGTACTAAGCCTCTTTATCTTCACACTATCTAATATTCTGGCATCCTTATCGCGTGTCTTTTAAAAGCTCTCGGAACATTCCTACACTCCCAACTTGTACCAGCCAGTGAAAGTCTGTACGTTTTTCACTTTTACAGCTGTTATAAGTTCTGTAAACTCTGGTAGGTTCATGTAACTTTTCTAATTTTCGTTGGACGCATAGGAAAAACGAGTTGATTGTTAAGCACACTTGGTGATGTTTGTTAGTGTGTTGTGTGTGTGTGTGTGTGTGTGTGTGTGTGTGTGTGTGTGTAGGAAGGGAAAATACGTTGTCATATAACTACTGTTGTTTCTATTCCAAACTCCCCTACCGCTACCACAACTGTTGTTATTTCTCTTACCACTAAATATTTTAGAGGTTTTGTTTTACAACTCCCACTACTTTTATCACCATCGTTATTGTTATGACTGTTGCTATTATTTTACTAATGTTTTGGGGGTGCGGCGACCCAGTGGATATATCTCGTCTCTCTCTTTTAACATAGCAAAGTGGTTTTATTACTACAGCATCAGTCTTATCTCTTTTGCTACATATGATCAGCATACAAAGATGAAGATAATTTATTCCATCGGCCTTTCTCTTTATTTCCCAGCCAATTATATAGTTAGTTACCTGTCTTCTCTTTCTTTCGGATTACCTAATCAACAAATTTCATAAGTCCTTCTCTCTGGCAGAATAGAAAAAGGACAAATTTAATAACTCCTTTCTCTCTACCAACACCATCAAGACGCAAGAACGTAAGATTAAATCACTCCTATCTTCTACCAGCATAGCAGAATGGCAGATTACATAGTTCCTTCCTCCCCGGGCCTGCTGAGCTGCCAACAACGGCCGGGGCAGTACTTGCCAAGCCTCACGCAAGAATGTTATCCACGCCGGACGGGCACCGCCTCCACGTGACCAGTGACAGGGAGGCGACGGCTGAAAGGAGAGGGAAGATTACACGCGATACCGTCCACACTTACGAACGCCAAAGAGAGAGAGAGAGAGAGAGAGAGAGAGAGACATATACAAGTATATACACGATAGATAAGATATATTTATGTGTGTTCACCTTCACATATCGTTTGTTCGTATCGCTCTCGATTCCGTTGCCTCCAGAAGAATATAGAAAGTTGTAGATGCGTACATATAACCTTACTATAAATTTAACAAAGTAAAATCAGAATATATAATTTTATATAGTAACATTAATTTATGGCGTCATGATTTGTTGGAACATCATAAATATCCAGTTATTTCCATACTAACCAAAGCCATAAAAGCTTCATTAATATGTACATAATTTATGATAATGACGGAACAGTTGTGATAGACATACGACCCGAATCATTTTTATTTTCAGCTGCTCTCGCGGTCAGCCTCTCATCTCTGCTCACTACATCTTGTGTCACCCTCGTTGGTGCTCCAGCATCTTACCGTCTTCTTTAACGGCTTCCATTCCTTTCACCATTATATATGAATCGAGAGAGAGAGAGAGAGAGAGATTGGTTTTTCAATGAACCTCTACTTAGGTCTTTGGCCTTTCAGTCACTTGATCTCCAATAAACATTCTGAACAGCTCTCGAAATCTCAAGTAATCTTGCCTTCTCTTTCGCTCCAACTGAGGATGGGAGAACGTATAAAGTTATGGTACAGTCTCAGAGCAATTTTTACTTCATATTGATAGCTTTATTGTGTTGCAGCTTACGTGAGGCAGGTAGGTACTTCCTCACGTCCCCAGGTAGAGATATTGTTAAAGAAGTGTTACGGAGCCCTCCACCTTTTCTGAACCACGCCATCTATTGTCACAAATCTACCTACCTTTCTGAGGCAACGCCATCCCAAAGGGACAAGGGACACAGGTATGACTCGTCTTAGTTACTCCTCCGGGGTTTCCTTCTCCATATCCTGGTTGTTTGTCACCTCCTCAAAGTCTTCTTTGTCAGCTCCAATTCGAGAAAAGAAACGCCCGGCTCTGGGAAGTGACCACAGGATCATCTATCCGCTAAACCTACGTGCAGTGACTACCTACCGTCTTCTACAATACTCAGCCTTACTCGTCAGCCATCTCAGCTCCTCACTTAAGTACTTGTATTTTGTATTAACTCCCCCACGTCCACTTGCTTCAAGATTGTTTATGTTGTATTAATATGTATATACTGTTAATGTTTAGGTTAAGTTTGGTTAAGGGTAATTTATAAGCTGAATATTTTGTTAAGGGATTTATGGTACTTTATTATACACAACGAAAACTCGCATCCTTTGTCTACCCTTTTATATTCCGATTGTCTTTGTTTTTTTGTTTTTTTGTTACCTGTTGGGATCTGGGTAGACGTATAACTATATTCTAAATCCCCAACTCGTAACAAGAAGACATGAATCTACCCCAGTATTTGTATGAAGACAGACTAAAAGGCGTGTGTGAATATGAAATAACGCCAGGCGCTGTATAGCTCCATTGCTGGCGCTGTTTTTATGGGACGGGCCTTTGAAATCTTAATACCGGGTCTTCTATGCTCCTTAATGACTGTGTGTAGGGTAGGCACGTAAGCTATCATGGGTTACCCAAAGGTCGTGAACGAGTGTATAATACAAAGGCAGGGTAAACATGAGACTGTTTGTAAACACACACACACACACGCTGCGTCCTTATGGCAATGCAAGAGGTTTTTTGTTCCTTTTGTGTACACTGGTGAGACGCCATTGACCATATGCTGTATAATTTCTTAATTTTGTAAACCTCTTTCTTATTCTCCTTTTTTCTCTCTTTTTTCTGTCTGTTTATATTTTGGAGGATACTTTGTCTTGACGGATACTCACCTTGTAGGCAGGTCAGGCAAGGCTTTAGAAATGTTAACTAGTTTCAGCTTTCAAATATGTTTACTGTATAGAGGCAAACAGTTAATTATATGATAAACATAAACTTTAAGAAATACTCCTCACATATATTAAGATAGTCTGTAGAAATAATAGACAGGAAATAAGATGTGGCATTATACTAAGGGAATAAATGTTTTCACGTTATATCAGATCAAATTAGGTTAAGTTATATATAAATTTTGACTAAAGGTTAATGATGATGTTTCCTTAACCACCAAGTGACTGTACATTAATATACACTGTGGTTTGTTGAAGGTACGCCATAATTTGTCCTAAGAGTGGTAATTGGAAATAAGTTCTTCGTTCTTCGTGGAAAAATGTGAACTTTAATAAGAGTTGAATGACAAAATATGTTTAATAATAGTAATCTTGACACTGTCGAACTGAAAAATTAACATCCGACCAATATGTTATAAAATGTGTAAAGCAGAGTACAGCACTAGGGAAATGTAAACGAACAACAGTATCTGGCATGAAAAGTACAATTTGAAAAAAAAAATGTTGTGCATAGGTGTTAATTACACAACGTTTCATGTTTTTAGGTGTTGTAAACATGTGGTCGTATTTCTTATGAAAATTTATCTTACTTTTTGAAAACAAAGATTAAATGAATATAGGAGCAACCATCTGTCTGAGTACTGTGTATTATATAATTTCCTTACCAATGTGTGTGTGTGTGTGTGTGTGTGTGTGTGTGTGTAACTGCAGTTTCTTAATTCTAAATGCCAAATATGTTGTATGTGTCTGGAGAATGCGTAGACTATATAATTTCACATATTTCAAACTATAGTTAGAACTTTAACAGTGTTCAGGAATCATTTAAGCTTACATGGAAGTTTTATGTTTCCTAATTAGAACTATAGACACTGAAACGAAAAGAGCATTTTGCAATACGTAAAGTAAACGAAGACGTGTGTATGAAATATTTATCATTTTGTGTTAATCTCTCTCTCTCTCTCTCCTCTTTTGTTTCAAAATGCCAGGCAAGTTGTATTCCAGCCGGGCGGAGAACAACTTCAAAGACTCTTTACATCGTCTTACAAACAATTTGGACAATATCTCTGTAAAAGATTTGCATGAATGTTTTCATTTACATTTTTATGGTTTTAAAGCCAGAGGCGCAAAGTAATGCAACTTACATCCAGGATAATTACAGAAAGTTCCGGGGAAGTACTTACATTTTGCATTGTGACTGCTTGGTGGGTGCGGGGAAAGTGCTTTCTTGTGTTTCACCAATTGTTGTGTTGTGTGGAGATACGTGTTCCTTTCCCTGCGTCCTAGACAGTAACGCAACGAAAGGTATACCGTACTATGTGTTGTCATCTAGTGTGGGAGAACTAATAATAATAATAATAATAATAATAATAATAATAATAATAATAATAATAATATCATCATCATAATCATCAATAGATAATGAATATAATTCCAGAAAGACGAGGTACAGTGCAGTATTTGAGACGTCTGACAGCCAATCCAAATTCACCTGTATTCTTGTTATACAGTGATGGGCCACCTGACTTAAACTTCTTAAAAGGTATCCACAACTCCCAGGGCAGGTTGCTTTATAACTCTCTACACACAAGTAATGACCTTCAGTTGGTCTTGACTCTTGACAGTGAAGTAAGCGATGCTTCAAGCGGGTTTTGTTCGCCGCTTTATGAATATGTGCACAGATTTGAAAGCCGTCAAGAGGAGCTCCCGAGCCTTGTTGTAATTCTCCAGTATGAGATGAACGCACCAAATACATATAGCTTAGTTAGATAAATAGGGTAATTAAAAAAAGCAGAAACGCGAACAATTTTCACCTTGTGTTATGTATGTGATATATCTCTTAATATGTCATTGCTGACTAGTTGTTGAAGCGCAGTAAGATATTATATAAAACAATCTTTCTGGGAGAATTATGAGGTTTGGATATATATCTGGCAGGATACGCCGCTCGGAAATGATTATTTCTTCAGGCGATTGTGTCTAAAAGAAGAATAGATAGAATTAGGGAAAAATCGAATATGGCAAAAATGCAGCTACTGTGAATGGCACAAGTCATGCACGACGACACACCACGACTAGTCTAGTCTCAGTCATGGATGGGACAGACATGCACACAAAACTCCAGAGAATATGTGAGAAATCCATTCTGACCTTTCAGTTACCCCGGGAACAAGAGACTCCCCTCAAATATTGACAGTGAGATAGAGAGCCAAGATATACACCTGCATGTACAAGTAGACAGTCCATGCCTGTGTCTGCCAGCCTGAGTCTCTCAATTATTTACAGATTATGTGGGTCGCTGCTAACATGATGTTGTCAGGTGTCAGCAGAGTGAGCACCTCTTTCATTCAGCCTGTGATGGTCAGCGGGGGAGGCGATAAGTAGAGCTCAAGTGAAGGTGCAAAAATTCTTTTATATTTTCCCTTAATCTTACTGAACTTCTGCGTATGAACAGGGGTCCCTACCACGGCGCCAGAAGAGCAACAAAAGCAATTCTAGGTTTTGTTTTATTTCACACAAAGTCCGATCGTTCGTCTTACTTTTAAGCAACGTGAACCTCTATCGGAGATTGCCCGTGCTAACTGTGTGGTCGTAATAGCATTTTACCGACTCGAACTAGGAAACACGAGGCTACATACAGTATACAGTGTATATCTCAACATTCCATATACACACGGACTTCCAAATACAAACAATACCTCACTAGTCGGGAATCGAACCCTGGACCTCTATGCCGTGGTAGCGACCCTTGTTCACACGCACACTGAAATTCCACTGTAGGAGAAGATAAAATACACAATAAGAGGATCACTGTATTTTTCAATGGTGGGTTACAGACGGTCGTAATATACAATTCTCTCGGGGTTTTTTTTTTTTTGGGGGGGGGGAGGTGTTTAATCTTCTCCTACAAATGGATATCAGTGTTATGTGTCTCCATACCTGTGTTGTGTTATAAATATGTTCATCAGTACTTTCAATTTGTGTGTAATTTAATTCACGTACGAAACTGAAACAACAAATTTCTTCTTTTACATAGGAATTTCTTTTGCGACTCTATACAATACGTGTTACATTATACCACTGAAGCTACATATTTTTATCTCTTTCTTTTTGATAATTTTTTGGGGCAATCTCAGGAATACAAATCTTTTGGGTAATGTAGTGATCAGCTTCTATAACACCTCTATTTGTTTTGCGAATTGTTTAAAGTAAAGTTCGTCTCACTTCTCTTTTGTTAGAATTGGACTGTGTGTGTGTGTGTGTGTGTGTGTGTGTGTGTGTGTGTGTGTGTGTGTGTGTGTGTTTGTGTGTGTATGTGTGTGTGTGTGTGTGTGTGTGTGTGTGTGTGTGTGTGTGTGTGTGTGTGTGTGTGTGTGTGTGTGTGTCATCTTTTCCATTCACTAAGAAAATTTTGGTTGTTGTTGAGATACTGGCTCACCCAGGGCGGTCTTCGTACAATGGGACACGTGAAGTTATAAATCTCAGTTAAACAAAAGATATCGCTTACGTCAACCTATACACAGCGAAATTCCAAGCTAATTTAAGCTTCCTTTGAAAAGTTGGAAAATTCAAAAGAAAAAAAAAGACAAAACGAGAGAGAGAGAGAGAGAGAGAGAGTCCAATACAACATTAAAGACCTCAGAGTGGTCTGCAGCTACAATAACAAGAGGATGAATATTTAAGTGACCCATGATACTAGGTAGTTTCTCTCTCTCTCTCTCTCTCTCTCTCTCTCTCTCTCTCTGTTTCAATATTTAATTTCTTCATGTATTTAAGAGAATGATAACAAAGACAGTAACAATGAAAGTAGTAAGGCTGAAACCATTAATATTTGCAGTATTAATGATACAAAGAATAATAATAACCATAATAATAACAATAATGATATTTTGATTATAAACCTTTACGTCTGTACAATATATCTAGAATGAGGTACAACTTTGAGCCAGGCCTTAGCGTACATCAATAGTCTTTCCAACTCTTCATCGTGAGTCGAGAACGTGAAACATGTTTTAGGTGTTTCTCCTGCCAGTCTCACACCCTCAGAAGTTCACAGTTTGCCCGTCTCTCACGTTACCTTAGATTTTACACCATGTTGGCTCTGATAGAAATTCCGGCTAGGGTCCTTTCTGTGCTCAAGCTAATCCTCACTACAGTTACTACAGTTTTCATCATAGCCATCGTCCTCGTCACTCCCCTACACTGCCATTGCCATTTCCACGCTACCATCTCCAACCTCTTCTCTCCTGTCATAAAACACCACTGCTGCCCTCTCCAACTACCAACCATTATCAGATTATCTCTCTGACAAGTATTTTCTCATACCACAATATATCGCCAGTGTCAACCAAACCATCAACCAAAACAATCATCACCTTCGACTTATATTATATCCACCACCATCACAGTTCACTATCATCCTTACAACCACCATCATCCCTACCATCACCATCACCACTAATTATCACTACTGTCTCCCACACCATCCACCAGAATCCCCTTTCCCCATTCCTTCCCCTACATCAATCATCGGAACCTCTATCGATCAATACACAAATACCACCACCACCACCACCATCACCACCACTACCACCATCACCACCAACTACCACTATCACTAGCCACCATCCTCACCACAATCACCATCACTACCACCATCACAACCACTACCACTATCACCACCTCCACTCTCCCATCAAACCACTAAATTCCACTATCAATTAGGCTGAGCCGAAATCCGGGTCTCATCATTGCTGTGAATAATGGTCCCACATCAATCACACGTTGCAGTTATCTTCGACCTGCTTTGGGCCAAGTACTATAATTTGTCAAATGAATCACTCTCTACTTTATATACCTCGGGTTTTTCTCCTTTGTTATAATACTGAAGCTTCTTGAGGAATACTAAGTGTCCTTGAAGATACCTTTTGCTATGTCATAGGTAAACAAATATAATAAAAAATATTAATTAGCAATGAATGAATAAGTAACAAATCAATACATAGTCAACAATAAATGAAGGAATGAATGAGTGAATGAATAAATAAACATATAACATGAAAAGATATATGGACAGTGATTTTCATTCCCTTGAAATATTGTCAGCTATTTATTACGTAAATTTATCATACATTATCCTGCCATATTTACACACACACAATGTTTTACCCTCTTGATATATTGCTAAATATTATGCACGAGATAAATCTGCTAGACGGAGCGCACTTCGCCAGACAAAACATAATTACGGGCAAGAAAGTGGCAGGTTGGAGCTGCAAGATCTGCACCTCATATTATACTTGGTGCTGTGTTACACGGTCAGGGTGCAGCCAAGACCCAAGTAAATTACCCTCGGTGTGGGAGGTAATATTGGCCTGGAACCCGGACAAGTGAGGCTCCTGCTCTGATCTCCGCTAATTAATAATATATATTCGTATGTGTATTTCGAGATTTGCTTACTCACTCATTGACACTTTGTGGCCACTGTCATCTCAGACTATCGCTAATTTCTTTTGCGTCACAACATGATGTGATAAGTTGATATAACTGTTCTGTGTTAATTATAATGTCTGTCACTTCGTTCACAATGGAGTAATGTCATGGAATTTTTAGTCTTTTTTGTCCATATGGTATATTGTCAACTGCTTCACTCAACCGTACATGCAACTCAGAGTTACGGAGATTTTGAAGTTAAGACAAATTTTTGGGAAATCTTGAGTGTGTAAAAACATTCGATGTGTAAAATAATATTCAATGTAGAAAATTGGCTTCCGTTTGTCTTAGGATGTGTCTCATGCTGCGGCTTGTCGTTTGTTGGTGCTGTTTATGCGTGTAGTTCTCTCCACCCCAGTTTTCACCATGTAAAGTGATTCATTCATTACATCTGACAAGAGCACTGTGAGGGCGGCAGGGAGAAAACATGATCAAGTTCCTTAACTAGTGTTCCCAAATGGCTTCAGAGTTAAGCAACCATCATCATATTTTACGGCAAGTGTTGTATTAACTGCATTTCTAATAAAGATTTATGTGTGTTGTAAGTATTTATCATGCTATAATAGTGCATAATTATTAAGTAAAGATATTAATAGTTTGCTTTTTTCTTGCACTGTAACGACTGTATTTGGAAATTAATATAGTTGTATTTATCGTATCTATTTCTCAATTTTCAACACCCGTAATACTGAAAA
>NW_024741407.1:0-10731 GCF_018991925.1 Homarus americanus
TACACTTAACAGGACAGATGCAAGTACACTTAACAGGACAGATATAAGTACGCTTAACAGGACAGATACAAGTACACTTAACAGGACAGATACAAGTACACTTAACAGGACAGATACAGGTACACTTAACAGGACAGATGCAAGTACACTTAACAGGACAGATACATGTACACTTAACAGGACAGATGCAATTACACTTAATAGGACAGATACAGGTACACTTAACAGGGCAGATTCAAGTACACTTAACAGGGCAGATACAAGTACACTTAACATTACAGATACAAGTACACTTAACAGGGCAGATACAGGTACACTTAACAGGACAGATACAGGTTACACTTAACAGGGCAGATACAGGTTACACTTAACAGGACAGATACAAGTACACTTAACAGGACAGATGCAAGTACACTTAACAGGACAGATCCAAGTACACTTAACAGGACAGATACAGGTTACACTTAACAAGACAGATACAGGTTACACTTAACAGGGCAGATACAGGTTACACTTAACAGGACAGATACAAGTACACTTAACAGGACAGATGCAAGTACACTTAACAGGACAGATACAAGTACACTTAACAGGACAGATACAAGTACACTTAACAGGGCAGATACAGGTACACTTAACAGGACAGATACAAGTACACTAAACAGAACAGATACAAGTACACTTAACAGAACAGATACAAGTACACTTAACAGGACAGATACAAGTACACTAAACAGAACAGATACAAGTACACTTAACAGGACAGATACAAGTACACTTAACAGGACAGATACAAGTACACTAAACAGAACAGATACAAGTACACTTAACAGGACAGATACAAGTACACTTAACAGGACAGATACAAGTACACTTAACAGGACAAATACAGGTACACTTAAAAGGACAGATACAGGTACACTTAAGAGGACAGATACAAGTAAACTTAACATGACAAATGCAAGTACACTTAACAGGACAGATACAAGTACACTTAACAGGACAGATGCAAGTACACTTAACAGGACAGATACAAGTACACTTAACAAGACAGATACAAGTACACTTAACAGGACAGCAGATACAAGTACCTTAGCAGGACGAATGCAGTACATAACAGGACAGATACAAGTACACTTAACAGGACAGATACAGGTACACTTAACAGGACAGATACAAATACATTTAACAGGACAGATACAAGTACACTTAACAGGACAGATACAAGTACACTTAACAGGAGAGATACAGGTACATTTAACAGGACAGATACAGGTACACTTAACAGGACAGATACAAATACATTTAACAGGACAGATACAAGTACACTTAACAGGACAGATACAAGTACACTTAACAGGAGAGATACAGGTACACTTAACAGGACAGATACAGGTACATTTAACAGGGCAGATACAGGTACACTTAACAGGACAGATGCAAGTACACTTAACAGGGCAGATACAGGTACACTTAACAGGACAGATGCAAGTACACTTAACAGGACAGATACAGGTACACTTAACAAGACAGATACAAGTACACTTAACAGGACAGATACAAGTACAGTTAACAGGGTAGATACAGGTACACTTAACAGGACAGATACAAATACACTTAACAAGAAATATACAGGTACACTTAACAGGACAGATACAAGTACACTTAACAGGGTAGATACAGGTACACTTAACAGGACAGATACAGGTACACTTAACAAGACAGATACAAGTACACTTAACAACACAGATACAAGTACACTTAACAGGACAGATACAAGTACACTTAACAAGAAATATACAGGTACACTTAACAGGACAGATACAAGTACACTTACAGGACAGATACAGGTACAATTAATAGGACAGATACAAGTATACTTAACGGGACAGATACAAGTACACTTAACAGGGCAGATACAGGTACACTTAACAGAACAGATACAAGTACACTTAGCAGGACAGATACAAGTACACTTAACAGGACAGATACAAGTACACTTAACAGGACAGATACAGGTACACTTAACAGGACAGATACAAATACATTAACAGGACAGATACAGGTACACTTAACAAGAAAGATAAGGTACACTTAACAGGACAGATACAAGTACACTTACAGGACAGATACAAGTACACTTAACACGGCAGATACAAGTACACTTACAGGACAGATACAGGTACACATAACAGGACAGATACAAGTACACTTACAGGACAGATACAGGTACACTTAACAGGACAGATACAGGTACACTTAACAGGGTAGATACAGGTACACTTAACAGGACAGATACAAGTACACTTAACAGGACAGATACAAGTACACTTAACAGGGCAGATACAAGTACACTTAACAGGACAGATACAAGTACACTTAACAGGACAGATATAGGTACACTTAACACTACAGATACAAGTACACTTAACAGGTTGATATAGGTACACTTAACAGGACAGATACAGGTACACTTAACAGGACAGATACAAGTCCACTTAAGATGACAGATACAGGTACACTTAACAAGACAGATACAAGTACACTTAACAGGACAGATGCAAGTACACTTAACAGGACAGATACAGGTACACTTAACAGGACAGATACAGGTACACGTAACAGGACAGATGCAAGTACACTTAACAGGACAGATACAGGTACACTTAACAGGGTAGATATAGGTACACTTAACAGGACAGATACGAGTACACTTAAGACGACAGATACAAGTACACTTAACAGTACAGATACGAGTACACTTAACAGGACAGATACAAGTACACTTAACAGGACAGATACAAGTACACTTAACAGGACAGATGCAATTACACTTAACAGGACAGATACAAGTACACTTAACAGGACAGATACGAGTACACTTAAGAGGACAGATACAAGTACACTTAAGAGGACAGATACAAGTACACTTAACAGGACAGATACAAGTACACTTAACAGGACAGATACGAGTACACTTAAGAGGACAGATACGAGTACACTTAAGAGGACAGATACAAGTACACTTAACAGGACAGATTCGAGTACACTTAAGAGGACAGATACAAGTACACTTAAGAGGACAGATACAAGTACACTTAACAGGACAGATACGAGTACACTTAAGAGGACAGATACGAGTACACTTAAGAGGACAGATACAAGTACACTTAACAGGACAGATACGAGTACACTTAAGAGGACAGATACAAGTACACTTAAGAGGACAGATACAAGTACACTTAACAGGACAGATACAAGTACACTTAACAGGACAGATACGAGTACACTTAAGAGGACAGATACAAGTACACTTAACAGGTCAGATACAAGTACACTTAACAGGGCAGATACGAGTACACTTAAGAGGACAGATACAAGTACACTTTGAATCCTGAGCATGTTTATACTTTAAGAGACTACTGGACAGCCACTGGTCAAACTGGGAAATAAATCAAATGAATTGCCTTATAAGTCCGGGTAATTATAATTACCTATGTTGATCTACTGTATAGGCGGCGGGAACATGTAATGGTCTAGTGAGTTTTGTTTGGTACCTGTTGTTAATGATTTCTCTCTTCTCTTCTCAATGGTATTACACGTATACAGTTATACAGTAATAACAGTCGACGTCAGCTGTTCTCCGCCATTGTCCGCGTGACGTCACTGCGTCGTGTGAGAATAATTATTGTAATCACAGTTCCGGAAGAGTCCATAACACGGCACGTCACTTAACTGGTTCTGTAGTTAGGGTTTTTTATATGATATCTCCGGCAAACGGTTTAGTTCATATATCCGGCAAATGTTTTAGTTCATATATCCGGCAAATGTTTTAGTTCATATATCCGGCAAATGTTTTAGTTCATATCTCCGGCAAATGGTTTAGTTCATATATCCGGCAAATGTTTTAGTTCATATATCCGGCAAATGTTTTAGTTCATATATCCGACAGACGGTTTAGTTTATATATCCGGCAAACGTTTTAGTTCATATATCCGGCAAATGTTTTAGTTCATATATCCGGCAAATGTTTTAGTTCATATATCCGGCAAATGTTTTAGTTCATATCTCCGGCAAATGGTTTAGTTCATATATCCGGCAAATGTTTTAGTTCATATATCCGCCAAATGTTTTAGTTCATATATCCGGCAGACGGTTTAGTTTATATATCCGGCAAACGTTTTAGTTCATATATCCGGCAAATGTTTTCGTTCATATATCCGGCAAATATTTTAGTTCATATATCCGGCAAATGTTTTAGTTCATATATCCGGCACATGTTTTAGTTCATATATCCGGCACATGTTTTAGTTCATATATCCGGCAGACGGTTTAGTTTATATATCCGGCAAACGTTTTAGTTCATATATTCGGCAAATGTTTTCGTTCATACATCCGGCAAATATTTTAGTTCATATATCCGGCAAATGTTTTAGTTCATATATCCGGCAAATGTTTTAGTTCATATATCCGGCACATGTTTTAGTTCATATTTCCGGCAAACGGTTTAGTTCATATATCCGGCAAATGTTTTAGTTCATATATCCGGCAAATGTTTTAGTTCATATATCCGGCAAATATTTTAGTTCATATATCCGGCAAATATTTTAGTTCATATATCCGGCAAATATTTTAGTTCATATATCCGGCAAATGTTTTAGTTCATATATCCGGCAGACGGTTTAGTTCATATATCCGGCAAACGTTTTAGTTCTGGTATACGTTACGTATTTTTTCATTTTTATTAATACCTTTACATGATGATGATGATGAATGGTGATAATGATGATGACCTTTAAATATGATAACGACTTAACTTTAACTGTAATAATAACATATAAATACTGGTTTAAAAATAATATAATTAGTCAGCAGTAAATTTAACACCACTGACCCAAGCTTACATAAACACACCTGATTTACCAATTTGTTAAGTTCACAATAAATGGGTATTTTACACTCAAAAGTTTATAGCCAATTACGTTTTAATGAATGATTGCATTTTTGTGTGTCAAAGGCGACCGTACGTCTGGCGAAGGAGTTTTATGACTGTGAGGAGAAGGCCAAACGCTGCTCATTACCAGTACTGGCAGTGTGTTTTATGGTAGACCCCTGACTGTGCCTTGGGTGCACCGACGACACCAGCCGATCACACACACATTTACTTACTTACTCACTCCACCGACAGACTATTACTTCGTCGATAGATTCTCACATATATTCTTAACGTAATTAGTGAAGGTCGGCTGGTCTCCACACTCCCTCCCCTTCCCCGTGTCCACGGCGGCCACCACACACGTAGCCAAAGATCCATTTACAAGCTCCTTACACGTGTCTGTGCGCCCCACCCACCATTCTCCGGACACACACACATTTCATCCTGTCCTCGGATGGGCGTGTGACTTGTGGCAGGTGTCGTCGCCCTTACCTTACGACCCAAGACAATGTTTCTTACCTACCACTGTGTCGTACATTACTGCTGTCTTCCCTGCTGGCGGGGCACGTAGGTCGACCATCACACATAATGTTTACTTACAAAATACACAATAGTTTCCACCATTCAGGATGATGCAATAACTAACCTCTTGAGGATTTTTAGCTTTAATTATCGTCCTTCGAATGTTATTGTTTAAACCAACGTCCTTAAAGATTTATAGCTTAAACCACCGTTAAAGGTTATAACAGCTGGGTTAAGTTCCCTGTCATCATCTTTTAGGATTTGGTTTGACATGAAAAATAACCATTATTCCCGTCTTTATATACAGCATTAACCCTAGGCCACATAATCCACCGTCTTGGTCACTAGTCTTGTTCATCATAGTTTAATACCGTCTCTTCACTATCCCGAGTTCAGACCAGTATCATCTGCATATCGAATATTTGATACTACGTTACCATTAACTTTTAGTCCTTCATCGTTTCTTATAACTTTTCTCGTTATAAAGTTTTGATCAGTGATTATGCAGTCCTGGAGATAGCACGCAGCCCTCACTAACTCCTTCCGAGGGTTAGGTTAGTTTAGGTTAAGTTAGGTTTTATTAATTAAGTAGATGATGATGATGTTAGGTTGTGTTAGGGATCTCTTGAAGACTAGGAATCCCCACATATTTCGCTTGGTGATTAAGTACCTTAACTCTAAACGGGGGGTTAGGCTAGTTTAAGTTAGATTGAGTTATGTTAGGTTATGTTAGGTTAAATTGGATTAAATTGGGATAGATTAGGTTTTAATTAGGTTAGGTTTGGTTAGGTTGAAACAAGGGATGGCTCCTTAACCTTATGATATCCGGTTAATGTTATGATAAGTGTTATAAGGATAGGGCAGGTTAATGTTTGGTTTGGTTTGGTTTAGTTTGGTTAGGTTAGCTTTGCGTTATATTAGGTTACATTAGTTTAATGTTAGGTTAACTTAATGGACTAGGTGGCGAAACTGCGAATCATCCCCCCCCGCCCTCCCTCCCTCCCCACTCCACCTGCTGTTTGATAATTTTGATAAACGACCAAACAGGCAGACAAACAGAGATAAATACACGAATAAATATATAATGAAATGGACATACACTTAGACAGATGAATATATCAAATAGACAGATAGATAAATAGACAGACAGACACAAGACCCCCCAGGTTGGTATGTCATGGTCCTTCAGTGTGTGGTGATAAATGGCTCGGGTCTTGTGTGTTCGTGGGTCTGCGGGTCTCTGAATTTTCTAAAAGTTATTATTACTTTTTCTTCGTCAGTAATGTATAGGAGTGATGCTCAAGGTTCCTTTATTAGCGGTGGGTCTCTCTCTCTCTCTCTCTCTCTCTCTCTCTCTCATATGATAAAAAACTGATCGACTTGTACCTGTGGTTCTTGTTTGTGTTTTAATTGTTAATTAAATACAACTTTTTATCTTATTTCTAATTTCTACTGTTGTTCCAGCCACATGTTGTATTGTTAATAATAATAATAATAATAATAATAATAATAATAATACGGTAATAATAATAATAAAAATAATGATGATAATAATAATAATTGAGACGATAATTATTAAAATATAGAGGCAGGAGGAGGAAGAGGGAAGGATTGATGATAGTTGAGAAGATGACAATAGTAGTGATAATGCTGGTTGTGGTAGTAATGGTAATATTATACACGTAACAATAATGGTTGCCCTTCGTGTACGAGGATGGCCGCCTCTAGAGCAACCTAGGCGTGAATTTGTTTAAGGTGTTAGAATCTGTCGCCAACACCACAACCACACCCTAAGTTAACGAGTTGTATGACCCAGTTTCAATGAATAGTCCGAGAAGACCGGACAACTCGGCAACTGCACTGGCTAACCATTATTCCAGAATAAGATCCGCAAATCGATTAACATCTAGGTTCCCATTTACTGGTAAATAGAAAGCCAAATGTCGTAAAAAAAAAATGCTCATAGTTTCACTCCGTCCGGGAATCGAACAGGGGTCCACTCTCTTGCAAGGCGAGTATGCTGACTATTACACCACAGGTTGCCAAAATCACGTTTAGTAAAAATATTTTTTTTTTTTTCGTGCTGGTCAAGCCCCGACCAGAGGTTAGCTAGACCCCCGGACAACTCTTTCGGAGCTTGACCAGCACGTGGTATTGGTAATATTATCTCGACTTGATTATATGTTACAAATTCACTTGTGAGTTTTTCAGTGTTTTGTTTTGTATAATATTTACTTATTCTAAGCTAAATGTTAACAAATAAATGACTTAAATAATACGAAAACAAACAAATAAAAGCGGAACTCCACCTAATATATACTGTATGTTACACTAAATAGGGATAATTGGCCATTAGTGATAACTTCTATGTATTTGTCTTTTCTAGAAGCCTTTGACTGGCCATAAACGATCCTGTAGATCATAAATATACATATAAATGAATACCTTCATGCATAATGTAACCTGACCAGACCTAACCTAACTTAACCTAATCTAGCCTAACCTAACCTAACCTAACCTAACGTAATCTAGCCTTCTTGTTCTTGTTCTTCTTCTTCTTGTTCTTGTTCTTGTTCTTGTTCCTGTTCTCCTCCTCCTCCTCTGCATTATATCATCATCAACGAAATTAAAATTCAAACGCCTTAACCTTACACACTGTGACCCTGGGTTGGAGAGGGGGGATGGGGGAGGGCGGGGGAAGACTCACCTAAATCACCCAGCAGGCGCTTTGTGACACCCAACAAGTGACCTTTGGGTGGGGGCAGTTTTCTCACCAGATCTAGACCAATGGGCAGTGTTAACCCCCAAAGGTCACCGAGGCAGGAGTGACCTTTGGGAAGTTTTGGGATTATAAATAGTGTTGTAGGAGGTGATGGTGGAGGTGGTAGGTTAGTGAAGTCCTTGGTGGTGGTGGTTTGTTGAAGAGGGTCTGTTTTTGTTATTGTTTTTATGTTTGTTTGATTGTTTTTATGTATGTTTGTTTGTTTTATTGTTTGTTTGTATGTTTTATTGTTTGTTTGTTTTGTTTTATTCTTCGTTTGACCGTTTTATTGTTTGTTTGATAGGTTTGTTTGTTTTATTGTTTGTTGGTATGTTTGTTTGTTTTATTGTTTTCGTTTGTTTTATTGTTTGTTTTTTAGAATGATGTTTTCTGTGGTGTCATTATTGTTTGTGTTGTGTTGTTGCTTGCTTGTTTGTTTGTGATGTGTTGTTTGTTTGTGGTTGGTGTGTGTGTGAGAGAGAGAGTATCAACACAATTTCCATACCATATATTTATCAACAACTTTGTCATAACGTAACAGTGAGCCAGGGACTCTCTCTCTCTCTCTCTCTCTCTGTCTCTCTCTCTCTCTCTCTCTCTCTCTCATAATAAAAAACTGATCGACTTGTACCTGTGGTTCTTGTTTGTGTTTTAATTGTTAATTTAATACAACTTTTTATCTTATTTCTAATTTCTACTGTTGTTCCAGCCACATGTTGTATTGTTAATAATAATAATAATAATAATAATAATAATAATAATAATAATAATAATACGGTAATAATAATAATAAAAATAATGATGATAATAATAATAATTGAGACGATAATTATTAAAATATGGAGGCAGGAGGAGGAAGAGGGAAGGAATGATGATAGTTGAGAAGATGACAATAGTAGTGATAATGCTGGTTGTGGTAGTGATGGTAATATTATACACGTAACAATAATGGTTGCCCTTCGTGTACGAGGATGGCCGGCTCTAGAGCAACCTAGGCGTGAATTTGTTTAAGGTGTTAGAATCTGTCGCCAACACCACAACCACACCCTAAGTTAACGAGTTGTATGTCCCAGTTTCAATGAATAGTCCGAGAAGACCGGACAACTCGGCAACTGCACTGGCTAACCATTATTCCAGAATAAGATCCGCAAATCGATTAACATCCAGGTTCCCATTTACTGGTAAATAGAAAGCCAAATGACGTAAAAAAAAAATGCTCATACTTTCACTCTGTCCGGGAATCGAACAGGGGTCCACTCGCTTGCAAGGCGAGTATGCTGACTATTACACCACAGGTTGCCAAAATCACGTTTAGTAAAAAATTTTTTTTTTTTTTTTCGTGCTGGTCAAGCCCCGACCAGAGGTTAGCTAGACCCCCGGACAACTCTTTCGGAGCTTGACCAGCACGTGGTATTGGTAATATTATCTCGACTTGATTATATGTTACAAATTTTCTTGTGAGTTTTTGAATGTTTTGTTTTGTATAATATTTACTTATTCTAAGCTAAATGTTAACAAATAAATGACTTAAATAATACGAAAACAAACAAATAAAAGCGGAACTCCACCTAATATATACTGTATGTTACACTAAATAGGGATAATTGGCCATTAGTGATAACCTGTATGTATTTGTCTTTTCTAGAAGCCTTTGACTGGCCATAAACGATCCTGTAGATCATAAATATACATATAAATGAATACCTTCATGCATAATGTAACCTGACCAGACCTAACCTAACTTAACCTAATCTAGCCTAACCTAACCTAATGTAACCTAACGTAATCTAGCCTTGTTCTTGTTCTTGTTCTTCTTGTTCTTGTTCTTGTTCTTGTTCTTGTTCTCCTCCTCCTCCTCCTCCTCCTCTGCTTTATATCATCATCAACTAAATTAAAATTCAAACACCTTAACCTTACACACTGTGACCCTGGGTTGGAGAGGGGGGATGGGGGAGGGCGGGGGAAGACTCACCTAAATCACCCAGCAGGCGCTTTGTGACACCCAACAAGTGACCTTTGGGTGGGGGCAATTTTCTCGCCAGATCTAAACCCGTGGGCAGTGTTAACCCCCAAAGGTCACCGAGGCAGGAGTGACCTTTGGGAAGTTTTGGGATTATAAATTGAGTTGTAGGAGGTGGTGGTGGAGGTGGTAGGTTAGTGAAGTCCTTGGTGGTTGTGGTTTGTTGAAGAGGGTCTGTTTTTTTTATTGTTTTTATGTATGTTTGATTGTTTTTATGTATGTTTGTTTGTTTGTATGTTTTATTGTTTGTTTGTTTTGTTTTATTCTTCGTTTGACCGTTTTATTGTTTTTTGATTGTTTGTTTGTTTTATTGTTTGTTGGTATGTTGTTTGTTTTACTGTTTTTGTTTGTTTTATTGTTTGTTTTTTAGAATGATGTTTTTTGTGGCGTCATTATTGTTTGTGTTGTGTTGTTCCTTGCTTGTTTGTTTGTGATGTGTTGTTTGTTTGTGGTTGGTGTGTGTGTGAGAGAGAGAGAGAGAGAGAGAGAGAG
>NW_024741408.1:0-29674 GCF_018991925.1 Homarus americanus
CCACCACCACCACTACAAAACCAAAAACGGAGTGAGCTAAAGGGAGTAGCAACTGACCTGGAGTGTAGTGACGTGAGGCAGCTGTCTGTAGATCGTTCCAAAGCCTTCATGTGTGCCTCTCGTGAACTCTGTAAACAACAACAACAACAACGATTAGAGAAGTAAACAAACATGATAAGAACAATAAAGATAAACACACGTAAGAGAAAGGAATAAAAAAAAGACGTGAGAATAATGATGGAGAAGAAACAGACAGACAGACAGACAGACAGACAAATAGACAGATAAACACAGGCAGACAGACAGAGCAGACAGACACTGATTGACAGACGAACAGATAGACGAACGAACAAACAGACGAGCAACCATCAAAAGCTTTATCTAATCATTCCCACATTCTTGTCTTAATCAATACTATCATTCTTTATCTCACCAAGAACAGCCCTTATCTTGCTTAGAGTTTGGTTAGGTAGAATTTGTGTTAATTTGGTGCATTAATTATTAATTAAGAATCATGTAGGTTGAAATTTCCACTAGTGCTAGCACCCCTTTGGTGGACCCTTTTAGGCTGTCGCCCCTAGGCGCTCCTAGGTGGCACCCCTAGCTGGCACTCCCTAGAGCTGTCACCCCTTAAGCTGGCACTCCAGCAACTGGCACTCCCTAGATTGGAACCCCTTGATCTGTCACCCCTAGCTGGCACTCCCTGACTGTCACCCCCTATAGCTGGCACTCCCTAAAACTGTCACCCCTAAACTAACACCCCTTTAACCAACACCCCAACAACACCCTTTAAATAACGCAGCGCAACTGTCACCCTAAACTGGCACTCACCTGTACACAAAACCATTAACATGCCACAGCGATCATTAGCCCACAGACGACAGGTAAAAAACTCATGCTAGAGTGAGAACGTGTTGTTAAACCTGACAAGGAGGAGGTCAAGGGGTGGAGGCGAGAGAAAGTGGCACCCCCCTCCCCCTCCTCACACCCCCCACCATCTACCCTCCCCCTCCCCCACTCCCCCACCTCCCCACCCTCCCTCCCTCACTCCCCACCTCCCTCTCTCCCTCCCTCTCCCTCACTCTCTACTCCCCTGACTCTCTCCCTCCCTCACTCCCCACCTCCCTGACTCCCTCCCTCACTCTCACCTCCCTGACTCCCACCTCTACCTCCCCTGACTCCACTCACTCCCTCACTTCACTCCCTGATCCTCCTCCCACCTCTACCTCCCCTGACTCCTCTCCCTCCCTCACCTCACCTCCGTGACTCTCCCTCCCCACTCACCTCCCTGACTCCCCACCTCTACTCCTCCCTGACCCCACTCACCCCTCACTCTCTACCTCCCCTGACTCCCTCCCCCTCCCTCACTCTCTACCTCCCTGACTCCCCCACCTCACCTCCCCTGACTCCACCCACCCTCACTCTACCTCCCCTGACTCCTCCCCCTCCCTCACTCTCTACCTCCTGATTCCTCTCCCTCCTCACTCCTCTACCTTTCGTGACTCTCTCCTCCCCCTCACTCCCCACCTCCCCCTGACCTCACCTCACCTCCCCTGACCTCACCCACCTCACTCTGCACCCCCTGACTCCCTCCCTCTCTACTCCTCCCCTGACCTCCCTCCCTCACTCTCTACCTCCCCTGACTCCCTCCCTCCCTCCCTCCCTCCTGACTCCCTCCCTGACTCCCTCCCTCCCCTCACTCTCACTCCCCTGACTCTCCCTCCTCACTCTCTACCTCCCTGACTCCCCTGACTCCCCTCCCCTCCCTCACTCACTCCCTCCCTGACTCCCTCCTCCCTCCCTGACTCCCTCCCCTCACTCTTACTCTCCTGACTCCTCCCTCCCTCTCACTCTCTACCTCCCTGACTCTGACTCTCTCCCTCGCTATCTACTACAACCACCCACTCAGACAACAACTACCACTATCAGAAACCACTCTAATTTCACCTACCAGTATCTACTTGCATCATTTACTACAACACACCCACCACCACTTCAACTATTACCACATACTATCAGCTCCTATTACCACCATTCCCACTAGCACCATCCTCACTCACCACCACTCACCATAAACCAACGCCCGTGCCCAAACTACATCGCCAGGAAGGCAGAGGATAACGCCCGTCTAAAGATCTGATCCCGTTTTAAAAGATCTGAACCCATCTTAAGTGATCTGAACCTGTTTTATGATTCGAACCTGTTTTAGCCGATCTGAACCCATCTTAAGTGATTCGAACCCAACTAATGATTCGAACCCAATTTAAAAGATTCGAACCCCACTCAAAAACCGATCCCACCTTAATCACGAGTCAAACCCCCCACTGAAAAGAACTATTACACTTTACGTAATGCCCTTATCTCAACATACGATAACAATGGCATTCGAGGGCATTTAGTAGGCAATTGGCTCTATATGGCACTCATACGTAAGGTCGGGAGGTCACAATCTACCCCAATGAGGTCTAATGGCACTGTTACGTAATGTTTTGATCCGAGACAACAAGTGATAGCACTTGTGGTACTGACTCTCAAAGAAAAAAAGAGAGAGAGAAAGAGAGAGAGAGAGAGAGAGAGAGAGAGAAGAAGAGAAGAGAGGACTAAGAGGAAAAAAGAGAAGAAGAAGAAAGAGAGGAATACAAAAAGAAGACTATTAGAGTTACTAAGGCCAAACAGAGACTGGGTGACGAGCAAAACCTGTTGAGACTAAATTAAAAAAAAAAAAAAAAAAAAAAAAAAAAAAAACACAAAAAAAAAGAGAGAGAGAGAGAGAGAGAGAGAGAGAGAGGGCAGACGTAGCAAAACCTGTTGAGACTAAAATAGAGAGAGAGAGAGAGAAAAAAAAGAGAGGATGACGCAAAAACTGTTGAAATTAAATTAAAAAAACAGAGAGAGAGAGAGGTGGATGACGCAAAAACCTGTTGAAATTAAATTAAAAAAGAGAGAGAGAGAGAGAGAGAGAGAGAGAGAGAGAGAGAGAGAGAGAGAGAGAGAGGATGACAAGGCAGAAACTCTCATAATATTATATATGCAAAAAAAAATACGAATCAAAATAACAGAAGAAAAATTTGAAAACATGAGAATAAACAAAAAATAAATAAAAATGTAATAAATAAAAAAAAACAAATAAAACAAACAATTGATGTGGGACATTAACAACTTGGGTACACTGACTTAGGCACTGTCTAGCATACTGATGGAGGCACTTTCTTCAATACTGACAGAGACAGTGTCTAAGAAACTTCTACTAGGAGCACTGTCGTAGAGCACTAAATGGACACTGTAATGATTTTCAGCCATCAAAGCCTTGGGCACTGTCTTGAACATTGTAAAGTACTGAGAACACTGACTGTCCCATAATTACATATGCTGTCACCCAGGCATCAACTGTGTGTCAAAACATCGGCACTGTCGTTTTAGGGCTGTCGCAGGCCTCAAATCATTATCTCAGAATTTACATTTGCAAAAATTCTTACAGCACTAAAGATATTAGTACTGTCCTTTAATACCTTTAAATGGCACTTTCAACCTATGCGTGGCACTGTCTATATACGTGCTGTACATATAAAAGTGGCACTGTTACCCAAATGTGTGTGTGGAGGGAGCTGGCACTAATAGAAGCACTGAGTGAGTGAGTGAGGCAGAGACATACACACACACACACCCAGCAACGCACTCAACAATACCTGACACACCTGGCCACTCACCGCCACCTGTGGGCTGACGGGGGGGGTGTGGTGAGGCCAGGGAGGGGGAAGGAAGGGGAGTTAAGGGAAGTAGGAGTTGTAGATTGAGGGAGGTAGGGGATGAGAGAGTGAAGGGAGATGGAGGAGGAGGGAGAGGGAGGGCGGAAAGGAAAAGTGAGTGTGAGGAGAAATGATAGGAACAAGTAGAACAACGCAAAGTGTAGGAGAATTGGGGAGGAGAAGTAAAGGAGAAGATAAAGGAGATGAGCAAAGAGTAGAAAGAGGGAGAAAGGGAGAATAGAGAAAGAGAAAAGAGGAAAAAGAGACAGCAAAGGATATAAGGTGATGAAGAAGAAAGAAGAAGGAGAAAGGAAGGGAAGGAGGAGAAGGAGGAAGAGAAGGAGGAGGAGGAAGTGTCTAGAAAATCCAATGCTGGTGGTGAAATGTCAGGACCTACACAACCAACTCTCCTACCTCTCACCCCTCCACCCTCCCTCTCTCACCCTCCCTCCCTCCTCACCCTTCCTCCTCTCTCCCTGCCTCTCACACACGCCCTCCCATCCTTCATATGCAAAAAAAAAAAAAGAGAGAGAGAATCCTGTGCTACGTCAGTTTTGTCAATAGATAACCAAAACATTCCCTCCTTCCCTCCTCATCCCTCCATTCCTCCTCATTCCCTCCCTCACCCTCCATTCCCCCTCCTTCCTCCCTCACCCCCCATTCCTCCTCATCCCTCCCCACCCTCCATTCCTCCCTCCTTCCCTCCCTCACCCCTCCATTCCTCCCTCCTTCCCTCCCTCACCCCTCCATTCCTCCCTCCTCCCTCCTTCTTACCTTTCGCTACCTCTACCTTTCCTACCCCTCACCCTCCACCCCTTTGACCCCACCTACCTTTCCCTTCCCTCCTCACCCTCCTCCTTCCTTCTCACCTCACCCCTCCTTGCACCTTCCCCTCCCACCCCTCCTTCCTTTCCTTCCCTCACCCTCCGTCCTCACCCTCACCCCCCATCATATCAACTTAGAGTGACAGATACAATATCGAACCTTGATAACCACTATCACCACCACCCCCATCACCACCCACCCCCACCCTACCACCACCCCCCACTCCTACCACCACCACCACTCCTACACCACTACCACCCTCTCCCACCACCACTACACCCCTACCACCACTCACCTCTCCCACCCACCACTACCCCCATCCTACCACCACCACCACCCCACACCACCCCTACCACCACACCACCACAACAATAAAGGACGTTAGAAAGAAAATAAAAGATGGAGGCGGATAATGTCAAGGCGATGCTCAGCAGACTCACTGACTCCATAAAATATAGTGTTGTCAGCTGGCCAGGTGTGTTGCTGTCAGCTGGCCAGGTGTGTTGTCAGCTGGCCAGGTGCAATGTCAGCTGGCCAGGTGTGTTGTTAGCTGGCCAGGTGTGTTGTCAGCTGGCCAGGTGTGTTGTCAGCTGGCCAGGTGTTGTCAGCTAGCCAGGTGTGTTGTCAGCTGGCCAGGTGTGTTGTTAGCTGGTCAGGTGTGTTGTCAGCTGGCCAGGTGTGTTGTTAGCTGGCCAGGTGTGTTGTCAGGTGGCCAGGTGTGTGTTGTGAGGTTGGAACACAATCTCACAACTCATAAATACATACCAGCTCACAACACTCATCCCATGTGTGTTGTGAGAAGAACACCCCCACACCCAACCCACCCTCCCTCCCTCTCACAACCCCCACCCCCTCCTCCCCTCTCACAACCCCCACTCCCTCCTCCCTCACAGCCCACCCTCCCTCCTCCCCAACCCCTCCCTCCTCCCTCTCCACACCCTCCCCCCCCTCCCTCTCACAACCCCCGCCTAGGTATTACAGCAGAACCACCCCCCACCCTCCCAAACCCCCGCCCAGGTTAAACAAAGCCCCCACAACCCCCGCCCCCCGCCCAGGTATTACAGCAGCCCCCACAACCCCCCGCCCCCGCCCAGGTGTTACAGAAAACCCCCACAACCCCTTGCCTAGGTGTACTTGATTGACCTTACACCACTACCTACAAGAAAACTCAAGTTATTTAACCTTTTGAGGCGACTGACCATGGTGCTAAGAGCCGTGACATTTCATACGACACTGGCGTAAAGTTGTAAAATAAATACCACAGTTATTATATATACATTGATATATATATATATACATTAACTATATAAATTGATCCATTCAATTGTATATGGTTATAAAAATCGACCCAGTTTAAATGGTGTATATAAATTGGTTATAAAAATCTATCGAGTTTAGATGATATAGTTTTATAGGTTTGAGACGTCATAAATATACACATTTATATTAATTAGTTATATAAATCGACCCAGTTTGCAAGATGTATATAGTTGGAAGGGTCACCACACACACACACACACAACAACACACACAACAGACATGTCACCTGTTTCAACACAAAACTTGACTCGTCACTTCCAGTCAGCAGCGTCTGGATATGTCTCGTGGGTGCAGTTTACATGGGCCCCAGATCTATTAGGGTACCTGATCTATTAGCCCCAGATCCATTAAGCCCCAAATCATATTAGGCCCAAAATATATTAGGCCCCAGATCTATTAGGGCCCCCAGATCTATAGGGAGGGGTCCATTGCAAGCCACTAAACCTAACCCAAACCCAACTCAGTCACCTTCCGCAATGCATCTGATCTTCGTGGGACAGGACACACACACACACACACACACACACACACACACACACACACACACACACACACAACACACACACACAGATCAAGGACGATGTGTGTGTGTGTGGTCATAATGCTGGGAGAACTGGTGATATCCAGCTGTGTCCTAATTTATTTCAATGAGCCAGCTGGTGTTGCATACAGATATATATATATAACAACAAAGTGGATGGTGATGGTAGTAGTGGTGGTAGGTGGTAGTGATGGTGGTGGTGGTGGTGGTAGGTGGTAGGTGGTAGTGATGGTGGTGGTGGTGGTGGTGTGGGAGAGTGGATGGTGGTGGTGGTGGTGGTGGTGGTGGTGGTGGTGGTAGGTGTGGTGGTGGTGGTGTAGGGTAGGATGGTGGTGGTGTGTGGTGGTGTGGTGGTAGAGTGGTGTGATGGTGGTGGTGTGGTGGTGGTGGTGGTGGTGGTGTGGTGGTGGTGGTGGTGGTGGCAGTGATGGTGGTGGTGGTGGTGGTGGTGGTAGAAGTGGAGTGATGGTGGGTGGTGGTGGTGGTGTGGTGGTGGTGGTGGTAGTAGTGGAGGTGGTGGTGGTGGTGGTGGGGGTGGTGGTAGTGGTAGTGGTGGTGGTGGTGGTGGTGGTGGTGGTGGTGGTGGTGGTGGTAGGTGAGTGGTGGTGGTGGTGGTGGTGGTGGTAGGTGGTGTGGTGGTGGTGGTGGTGGTGGTGGTGGTATGGCAGGATGGTGGAGTAGGATGGTGTGGTGGTGGTGTGGTGGTGGTAGAGGGTGGTGGTAGGGGGTGGTGGTGGTGGTAGTGGTGGTGGTGGTGGTGTGGTGGTGGTGGTAGTGATGGTGGTGGTGGTGGTGGTGGTGGTGGTGGTGGTGGTGGTGGTGGTGGTGGTGGCAGGTGGTGGAGTGGTGTAGTGGTAGTGGCAGGAGTGGCAGTGATGGTGGTGGGTGGTGGTGGTGGTGGTGGTGGTGGTAGTGGTGGTGTGTGTGTGGTGGTGGTGGTGGTGGTGGTGGTGGTGGTGGTGGTGGTGGTGGGTAGGTGGTGGTGTGGTGGTGGTAGTAGTGGTGGAGGTGGTGGTGGTGGTGGTGGTAGAAGATTGTGGTGGTACACAACAAATAATCAACAACAACAACAAATCACAACAACAACAACAATAATAAACAACAGTAAACAACAACAAACAACAACAATAACTAAACAAAATAAGAAGCCAAGACCAGTTAGTTGTTTATTCAGAAATGCAAAAAAATTAAAGTACATATAAAGGTCCACGACATACTGGGCGGTGGGTGGTGGGTGTAAGGGTGGTGGGTGGGGAGAGGCCCAGCCACGACGATAATGTCACCACGGGTAACTGAATCAATGTGTCGATTTTTCCCCAACAACTTTTTTCACACACACAGACACACACACACACACAGACACACACACACACACACACACACACACAGACACAACACAAACGATATAACGAAGTAAACAAAACAACTATAGTCACTCCTTAAACCAAAGACACAGAAAACGAAAAATTACCAGAAAACGTAAATAAATTCTCGCGGAACTCAAATTCATCATTTCTGTAATAAAAGGTGATTTATTATGTAATGTACTGTAGAATATACAAGGTAAGATCCGTAATACTTATAAATGATAATTAGTCCTGCCTCATTTTACCTAACGTATTCGCGGTGTTAATGAGGAACAGGTAACGGCCTTTATTTAAATCAAACCAGTCCCGGGCCCTTAAACCTAAAGCTGGGGCCTAGTAGGACAGGTATGGGGCCCACACTACCTGCACCAAAGCCAAGGAAGAAGCCACGGTTTGACCAATCGCAGGTGACTCATCGCTGACGGAACGATACGTCACACGCACAGCCATCACCTCTCATACAACCATGCAATCTACAGTCAAACACACTACAAACAAACAGAACAAAAATAAATAAAAACCAAGAAAACTTAAAACAACAACAACAACAACAACAACAACAAACAAATAAACAACAACAACAACAATAATAATAATAATAATAATAATAATAATAATAATAATAATAATAAATAATAATAATAATAATAATAATAATAATAATAATAATAATAATAATAATAATAATAATAATAATAATAATAATAATAATAATAATAATAATAATAATAATAATAATAATAATAATAATAGTGAATAAAACTTGACATTACAGAAAAATAATTTATCTACAAAAATAACTACAAAAATAGCATGCGTAAATTTGACCCTTTGAGGACGATGATTTAACCTTTGAGGACGATGATTTAACCCTTTGAGAACGATGATTTAACCCTTGAGGACGATGATTTAACCCTTTGAGGACGATGATTTAACCCTTGAGGACGATGATTTAACCTTGACGATTGACAACCAAGACGTAAAGGAATTCGTATTGATATCTCCACACACACACACACACACACACACACACACACACACACACACACACACACCGGATATATTGATATATTTCATGATGTATCAAACCGGTTCAATTCTACAATTCTCTACCACAAAAAAACAGAGAAGAGAGAGAGAGAGAGAGAGAGAGAGAGAGAGAGAGGTAACACACACACACACACAGGTAAAATAGCTGTTCCGCCAGATTCTATAATACCCCTCCCCCATCTTAGCAACTACCCAATATGATTATACTCCACCACTCCACTCCCATCCCTCTCACCACTCCATCTCCACCACTTCAATCCAACCACCCATCCCACCCGTTACATTCTTCTTGCTTCCACGTCCACTACTTGTGCAGGTGGTGGTGGTGGTGCTGTGAGTGGGTGATGTGGGTGTCGGTGATGTGGGTGTGGCTGGTGGGTGATGTGGGTTCTCTCCTACCCTATATTAGGTAGCCACCAACCACCGGCCGTCCTTAACAATGCCATTTAACAGGTGGGTGTCGTTAACCAACAAAACAACACTGGCTAAATGTTAAAATGTTAATCTCAAGTTCAGGTATAATAACCCACGGACGTCTAGTACAGTGGACGTTAGTTTACAGGACTGTATCTAGAGGCTACAGGGGGGGAGGGAGAGGGAGGGGGGGATGGAAGGAGGGGGAGGAGGGGAGGGTTGAAGGGGTGAGGGATAGGGGTGGATGGGAAGGAGAGGAGGGTTGAAGGGGTTAGGGATAGGGGTGGATGGGAAGGGAGGGAGGGGAGGAAGGGTGAGGGATAGGGGTGGAGGGGTTAGGGATAGGGGTGGATGGGAAGGGGAGGGGAGGGGAGGAGGGAAAGGGGTGAGGGATAGGGGGGATGGGAAGGGGGGGAGGGTTGAAGGTGAGATAGGGGTGGAGGGGTTAGATAGGGGTGATGAAGGGAGGGGGATGGGAGGGTGAGATAGAGGGAAGGGGGTGAGGGTGACACAGGCACTGTCCGTCACAGGGGTGGTGGGGAGGGAGGACGGCAACACACACACACACACACACACAGGTAGGATGGCAGAACGCGCCCACAACCACTAATCAACAGGACACAGCCAGGTGGTAACAGTCTGTACGCGTAACACCGTGCAGTGTACAGTATATGGTTGGTAACGTGCTCTCTCTGTTAACCCTTAAATTCTCACCTGAGCGAACAGCAAACAGAGCCTACCGTTTAGACTCTGTTAATGACCTTCTATTTAAACAGATTACCTCAGCACACTGCGGATTTACCTGAGTGCTGGGGGATCACAGGTGGGATTCAGAGGGTGGGATTAAAGGGGTGGGATTACAGAGGGTGGGATTACAGAGGGTGGGATTACATAGGGTGGGATTACTAAACGCATCTCGTAACATCAACATTAAAATCGTGAGAATCGGGAGGTAACAGACGGGGTGTGACAGAGGTGTGACGGGGATGTGTAACGGAGGTATGTGAGTGACGGGGGCATGTGACGGAGGTGTGACAGAGGTGACGTTTCAGCAATAGTGTACAGCCGTCACGTAATGGCCATGTGAGATGGTGTGACCTCTTTGTGATGATCTGTGACGCTCTCTTCTGCACTCGTTCCCGTCACATACGTTTTCCCGTCACGCCCCACTAAGTCAGTCACACCTACGAGAGAGAGAGAGAGAGAGAGAGAGAGAGAGAGAGAGAGAGAGAGAGAGAGAGAGAGAGAGAAAAGAAGAAAAGAAAGACTGGTATAGAAAAACAGACATACATCCAAAAATCCCCAAAACAAGTGACTATCGTGTATAAGTTCCCCAAAAACAAAAACAAGTGACTATCGTTTATAAATTTAAAAACAAAAACAAGTGACTATCGTTTATAAATTCCTGAAAAAACAAAAACAAGTGACTATCGTTTATAAATTCCGAAAAACAAAAACAAGGACTATCGTTTATAAATTCCCGAAAACAAAAACAAGTGACTATCGTTTATAAATTCCCGAAAACAAAAACAAGCGACTATCGTGTATAAGGTTCCCCAAAACAAATAAGCATCGCAACGGAGTATAAGAGGAACGAACACAGGTAGCGAGCGTGTGAATGCGTTTGACCACACACACCAATTACAGGTGTAGAGGAAACAAACGGTACTGCCACACCTGTCTAGACCCTCCGAAGTAATTAACGAACACCTGAGAACCCGTATCCGTATGGTGTGTGTGTGTGTGTGTAGGAATACCTGAGACCCACTATCTGTAAAGTGTGTGTGTGTGTGTGTGTGTGTGTGTGCGGTGTGTGTGTGTGTGCGTGAGTACCTGGGCGATAATTGGCATCATAATATTAACTGGTCTCACTACACACCAATATCCAATCATCATCCAATTTTATCCACTTGGCGAGCGTTCTTCTCTAGTGAGTTCTCAGGATTAAATGGCGTTCAATGTTCTTATTTGGGGTGGTAAAGGAGGAAGGAAGGGAGGGGTGTGGGGGGGTGGGGGGGGGAAGAGGATGGGGAGGGAGAGGGGAAGGACAGGGCAGAGTGTTTTGTTACAGCTGCTTTTGTTATTTTAGTTAAATTTTTGTTATTACAGCTGTTTTTGTTGTTAAGTTCCACTAACCCACTACTACCACCATCAAATTACCACAACTACCACCATCTACCAGAGAGAGTAGTCACCCTCTACCTTGACTACTAGCCTACCATTCTATAAGACCTCCCCCAACCTAACCACCACCACCACCACCACCACACCCCACAACCACCAACCCCACCACCACCTCCCCACCACTCCCACCCACCTCACCACCACTCCACTCCCCACCCCACTACCACACCACCCCCACTACCACCACCCCTACCACACCACCAATTCACTCCCCCTACCACCACCACAATTATCACAACAGGTGAGGTGATACGCTCCCAAGATCTAGGTCAAGCTGGCTATGTGAAGCTCTGATACCTATTGACTCATGTGACACACCTATTGACGCAAATTTTTGACTCTGACGCACACCTGACTCACTGACTCTCACTGACTCACACTTCACACCTGACTCATAAGAACATAAGAACATAAGAACATAAGAAAGTGGGATACTGCAGGAGGCCGACTGGCCCAAACACAGGGCAGATCCCTTTCACACCCATCCCAGCACTTCCATGTGCCTATCCAACTTCGTCTTGAAGCTCCCTAGCGTCCCCTGATCCTACTATAGCACTCTCGGTAGCCTATTCCACATATCCACAACTCTATTACCAAACCAGTGCTTGCCTATATCCTTTCTGAATCGGAATTTATCTAATTTAAAGCCATTTGTTCTAGTTAATTCTGTTATTACTGAGCTTCAGAACATCTTCCATTTTACCCTTGTTAATCCCACTTTCACCCACTCTGTACACCTCATCATATCTCCCTAACTCTACGCCTCTCTAATGAATGTAAGCCTGCTTTTCAGTCATTCTTCATATGGAAGGTTTTAATATTATGGATCATTTTTATTCTTCTTTGTACTCTCTCCAAAGAATCTATGTCCATTCTATAATAAGGACACCAGAACTGAACCGCATAATCCATGTGTGGCCTCACTAATGCTAGGTAGTTTCAAGATAACGTCAGCAGTTCTGTTACTCACAGACCTACAGATATGAACCCAAGAATCCTGTTTGCCTTGTTGCGAACGCTAATACATTGTTTTCTAGGTTTCAAGTCGTTGCTAACAAATACACCTAGATCTTTTTCACAAACTGAGTTTCTATTTCCGTGTTACCTAGTTTATACTTAACGTTTGTATTCGTCTTCCTCTATCTGTAGTAACCTTGCATTTATCAGTATTAAAATTCATTTGCCAGTCTACTGACCACTCATGTAAGGTATCCAGATCTTTGAAGGTGTTCCAAAGTCACTGCCTGAATTTATCACTCTCCCTTTGGTATCATCTGCAAATTTACTAATCCCACTAGTTATACCTAAATCTCAAGATCATTAATGAATATAACAAAACAGCAGAGGGCCTAATACAGATCCCTGGGGAACCTGCTCAACACCCCAGTCTGACTTTAATCCATTTATGCTGACTCTTTGTTTCCTACCAGTTAACCATGACCTAATCCATTTTAATACTGATCCACCTATTCCATGTGCTTCTACCTCCTTTATCAATCTCTCATGAGGGACTCTATGAATGCTTTACTGAAATCTAAATAAATTATATCATATGACTTATCATTATCTACCGCTTCATATACTTCTGAGAAAAGCTACAAATTTGTGGAGACAAGAACGTCCCTGTGAACCTGTGCTGAGAAGAATGAATTAGTTGAATGTTTCAAGGTGGTTTGGATTTTTGTAGCAATAATTGACTCTAGCAACTTGCCTATGATTGACGTGAGACTAATGGGACGGTAATTTGATGCTATTGATTTATCACCCTTTTTGAAAATCGGAACTACATTTGCAAGTTTCCAAGCTTCTGGCACTAGGCCCGATTCTAATGACTTATTAAATAAAACTGCTAATGGATTACCTAACTCATCTCTACATTCTTTTAATATTCTAGCACTGACTCACAACCTGATTCACACCTGACTCTTCCGTTGTAGTAGTGCATGTATGTATGTATGTATGTATGTATGTATGTATGTATGTATGTATGTATGTATGTATCTATGATCAACGCTATAAACACGGCCTCCCATTGGTCCAAACTCCATCAATCACGTCTTCTCATTGGTCCAAACTCCATCAAACACGTCCTCTCATTGGTCCAAACTCCATCAAACACGTCTTCTCATTGGTCCAAACTCCATCAAACACGTCCTCCCATTGGTCCAAACTCCATCAATCACGTCTTCTCATTGGTCCAAACTCCATCAAACACGTCCTCTCATTGGTCCAAACTCCATCAAACACGTCTTCTCATTGGTCCAAACTCCATCAAACACGTCCTCCCATTGGTCCAAACTCCATCAAACACGTCTTCTCATTGGTCCAAACTCCATAAAACACGTCCTCCCATTGGTCCAGATTCATGTAAACAAACCCAGCCCCTCCCTCACAGTGTTACCACATCAGAGGCCCTCAGGACATGGTAACAACCCTCTTGTTAATTATACATAATGATGTGTCATTATTGTTACCACATCGAGTACACTTTCACCTCTCTCTCCTCTCTCCTTCCCTCTCACCTACCCCTTTCTTCCCTCTCTCCCTCATCCCCATCTCCTTTCCCTCTCTCCTCCCATTTCTTCCTCTCCTCCTCTCCCATCTCCCCCATCTCCTCACTCCCTCCCTCCCCTCATCCCCACCCCACCCCACCCCCCCCCCCACCGAGGCTTCCACACCATGATAGTGAAAGTTAAGGAACCTAACGTCTTAAATATACCTTCACGTTCCTTTCTGACAGATCCCTTTGACGTGTAGTAATTTGAGGGTCTAATGGTCCCCGGGTCTAATAGGCCCCACTTCTAATGGACCATAGTTACAGTGGGACCCTGTACAGTGCTCCCCAGTTCTAATGGGTCTCAGTTCAGATAAGCACCAATCTAACATACACACACACATACATACATACATACATACATACATACACACACACAGGACTGCTTGGATCTATTCTCCCACGGTGGATCTGTGTCAATTTTGCTAGGAAAACGGAACAGATTAAATTAAAAGTGGCGGTGAAAGGCAGAGAGGAGGAGGAAGAGGGAGGAGGAAGGAGGAAGAGGAGGAGGAGGAGGAGGAGGAAGAAGAGATGAGGAGGAACAGCTAAGTTAACTATATGTACTACCATAAACGTGTGTGTGTGTGTGTGTGTGTGTGTGTGGCATAGGGCAAGGTACACAGGTAAGGATTGCTTTCTTTCACCACCTTCCTCTCTCTCTCTCTCTCACACCTTCCTTCCGGGCGTGAGGAGAGGCGGCGCACCATCTGTCTATTGCAGAGGTGACTTCCTCTCTCTCCCCTCTCCTCCCCATCATCCTCTATCTACACCTCCTCTTCCTCCCTCTCTCTTCCCTCTCCTCTCTCCTCTCCCCCCCCTCTCAAGTTCTCCTCCTCCTGTTCCCCCTCTCCTCTTCCTCCCTCACCCCCTCCCCTCTTCCTCACCCCTCCCCTCTTCCCCTCCCCCCCTTGTGTCAGCCACAGCCATTTTAACCACTTCACCAACCTCTGACTCACTCCACACACACACACACACACACACACACACACACACACACACACACACACACACACACACACACACACACACACACACACACACACACACACACACACACACACACACACACACTCTACCTCATACCTACTCTCTAAATCCCTCTCCCTCCCTCCTCTCCCTCTCACCCCACCCTCTCACAACACAGGTAACGTCAGTGTACTCAACAGTTTAGATACACAAATTAACACATAATTTACACTGTTTACACCTGAAGCCATCGCCACTTCCACCTGACCCCTCAATTATAAAGGGTGAATTTTAGGTTAGGTTGGGTTAGATTAGGTTAGGTTAGGTTAGGTTAGGTTAGTTAGGTTAGGTTAGGTTAGGTTAGTTAGGCTAGACGTTAAATTGCTTAGGGATCTTTGCTGACTTTGGGGTTTTATGTGTGTGTGTGTGTGTGTATGTGTGTGTGTGTGTGCATGAAGGTTGTCATGTTTTATAATAATGAATTTCTCTCCCAGGTGTGTGGTCAAGTTCAATCAAGGTGACGACGTGAGAGAGAGAGAGAGAGAGAGAGAGCATCAGGAGGGTCATAAACACAACTAACACCAACAACAACAACAACTAACACCAACAACAACACACTCACCAACAACAACAACAACACAAAATAACAACAACAACAACAACAACAACAACAACAACAACAACAACAACACAGTCATTAGACAAACAGGTTAGAAATGGAATAAAACTGAACTACATGGAACAGGAAGAGGAGAGAGTAGGAGAGGAAGGAGGAAGAGGAGGAAGAGTAGGAGGGAAGAGGGAGGAAGAGTGGGAGGAGGAAGAGGAGGAAGAGTGGGAGGAGGAAGAGGAAGAAGGGGAGGAGAGTAGGAGGAGGAAAGAGTATGAGGAGGAAGAGGAGGGAAGAGTAGGAGGAGGGAAGAGAGTGGGAGGAGGAAGAGTATGGGGAGGATGAGGAGGAGGAGGGAGGGAGAGAGGAGGAAAAGAGTAGGGAGGAGGAGAAGAGGAGGAAGAGAGTAGAGGAGGAAGAGGGAGGAAGAGTAGGAAGAAGAGGAAGAGGGAGGATGAGGATGAGGAGGGAGGGAGGAGGAGGGAGAGGAAAAGCACTAGAAGGAAGTGAGCAGAGGAGGATGCAAGGAAGGAAGGGAGGGAGAAAGGAAGGAAGGAAGGAAGGAAGGAAGGAAGGGAAGGAAGGAAGGAAGGGGAGAAGGAAGGGAAGAGGAAGAAGGAAGGAAGGAAGGAAGGAAGGAAGGAAGGGAAGGAAGAAAGGTAGGAAGGACTCACACGCAGCTAAAAAACCAGCTAAAACAGACAGACAGCTAAACCAAATCGAAGCTAAAATCACAAAAACTAAGCAAGGCCAAATATAAAACCCACAGCTAAAACAGGAAGAAAAAACAGCTAAACCTACAAACAAAAGCTAAGGAGAGGTTTAGGAAGGAACAAATACAGCCCACAATAAAAATAAAGACAAACAATAATAAAACAAATGTTAAACCCACAGCTAAAACAGGAATAAGAACAAAAGCTAAAAATAACCCTACAGCTAAAACAGACTGACAAAACAGCTAAACCAAGAAACAAAAGCTGAGAAGTAACTAGGGCAGGCCTGAGAAGAAATGCAAAACCAAGTCAGCTTTCTCTCCCCAGGCAAATGGCAACCACACCTGGCCACTGCCATCATCTTACCTACCCCCCTACCTGTCATCTTACCCCTGCCTATCTGTCATCTTACCTGTACCTTACCTGTCATCTTACCCTGCCCTACGTGTCATCTTACCTGCCCTACCTGTCATCTTACCTGGCCCCTACCTGTCATCTTACCTGTCTACCTGTCACCTTACCTGCTTCTGTGTCACATCTTCCCTACATAATCGTACTGGTACAATCGTCTTTACCATTTCGTCGTCTTACGCAGGCGCAGCATGATCAAAACGCAGAACAACGTCGTCAGCAGAACAACGCGATCGTCTTGCATGAACACCATAGTCAAGTGGCAGCAAGTCTTTATGGCACAAGTCATTTTTCTTGGTACAAAGTCAACATAGCATAGTGAAATTTTTATGATCGTCTTATAATTTTCAAGTAAATTTTAAAGTCAATATATTTTCTTATCGTCTTACATTTCTCAAGTCATTTTCATGACCCTTATTTCAGTCTCGTCTTATTTCTGCGTCATATTGGCTGTATGATAAAGTCTTGCCTGAGCAAAATAGTCAACGCACAGTAACAACATAATCGTCTTGCCTGATGCAACACGCGATGGTATTTTAGCACAGGCATCTGCATGATCAAAGTCTTGCACCATTTCTTGCCAGTGGTCTTGCTTATGGTACATGGTCAGTCTTTAGCACAGTACAACAGTCAGCGTCACGCAGGCTGCAGTCAACAGCTGCAGTACTATGATCAAGTGTTGCAATTTTCAGCATTGTCGTCTGCACTGTTTTATAACATAGTCGTCTTGCACAGGCACAACAGTCGTCTTGCCTGGTATAAAAATCGATGTTGCACGTTTTGCATGATCGTCTTGTATTTCTTATGATAGTCTTTGCATTTCTTGATCAAATATTTCACATGATAAATGTTACTTTTAATTTTTACTATAGTCATTGCCTATTTGCCGTCACGTCTTGCCTGTTTATAACATAATCTCGTGTACCTAATTTCTATGATCATCTTTATATATTTCTTATGATCGTCAACACTTATTTACTTTGGTACACGTCAAAGTCTTGCTGGTACATATTGTGTACAGTCAGCAGTGTTGCCTGTTTTATGATAGTCTGGTACAACATGGTCGTCTTTGTTTCATAGTCGTCTTCTTGCAATTTAAGCATGATCAGGTCTTACCTGGTACAACATGATCGTCTTGTTTTGCATGATCGTCTTGATTTTACCATGATCAAGTCTTGCATAGCATGATCGTCTTGCCTGTTTTACTCTTATGATCGTCAGCACGTGGTACCATGATCGTCTTGCCGCAGGCCTAACATGATCGTCAGCGCAGTACCTTGATCGTCTTATATGGTACATAACGTCGTCTTACCTGTTTCAAATGTAAATCTTGCCTGTTTCATAAATCATGCTATTTCTATAATCGTCTTATTTTTCTACCAAACATACCTGGCCCCTACCTGTCCATCTTCCTGGCCCCTCCTGTCATCTTACCTGGCCCTGCCTGTCATCTTCTGGCTACCTGTCATCTTACCTGGCTACCTATCACCTTACCTGGCCATACCTCCCCTCCCTTACCTGCGTCCTAGCTACCTGTATGGAGAGAGAGAGGAAGCAGTTAATACACCTGTGGTGGTGGTGGGGAGGCGTCACAGAGGTCAGGTCAGGGGTCAAACTCCTAAGGAAGCTCACCTGAACTTTCACTTGTCACCCCCTTAACCCCCATTCCCCCTAACAGTCTTATACCACCAGTCACTCCAATCACCAAGCTAGAGGAAGGGGTTGATGGGAGGGAGAGGCAAAAGGGGTGAGAGAACTTCAGAGAGGTGTAGGGGAGGGAGGGGAGATGGGAGGAGGAAAAGGAGAGGAGCTTAACGCGGATAATCACCCCATAAAAATGATAGACTAGTTGCTTAATGGTCTAAAAAGAAATTACAAGTCGGGGAGAAAGAGAGCGTGAGGCGATAAAAGATGGGAATTGGGAGAGAATGGATAATAAAGATGGGTTGAAGAGAAAAATGGATAATAAAGATGGGAATTAGAAGAATGGAATAAAAGATGGGAATTGAAAGAGAATGGAGATAAATAAGAGATAAATAGAACATGGAGAAGAGAAGGAAGAGACGGTAGAGAAAGAATAAATGGAATTAGAGAAGAGAGTGAGAGAGAAGGAAGAATAAGAAGAACATGAACAATAACAACAAGAATAAGACAGACAGGCAGATAGACAGACAGACAGACAGACAGACAGACAGACAGACAGACAGACAGACAGACAGACAGATGAACAGAACAGACAGGCAGACAATCACTCAGCTCCATCGGAACGAGAACACATAAAGTCTTGTAAAAATAATTATTATATTATGTTCCAATACCTCTGCGGCAGTGAATTCTTTAAGCTTCTCTCTACAGCAAATAAGCTTTCACTGGTGAGAGAGAGAGAGAGAGAAAATGAATATAAATTTTCTCCACTTTAGAATAAAAAATCGAAAGACAATAAATATAATCGTAAAATAATCGTAAAATAATCGAAAAATAATCGGAAAATAATCGTAACCTTCCAATCAAATCAATAAAATACGAGACCAAAAAAAAATACTTCACAATTTTCTTCGTCTCTTAACCTGAACCTGAACAGTACCGTTAACAGAGAAAACAGGACTGTTGATCCCACGACAACGCGTACACACACACACACACACACACACACACACACACACACACACACACACACACACACACACACACAGACAAACAAACTGACCTCCACGAGAAATCCAGTTAACACGAGGATAAACAAACAAGAAAGATCATTAATTACCTGCCTATTACATACCTGATTAAACACACCTAAACTAAGCAATATTACACCTTACCTGTAATACATAACCACTACATACCTGATTAAACACACTGAAATCAAGCTTATTATTACAACTTACCTGTAATACCATACACACCTGATTAAACACAATCGATAAATACCTGCTACTAAACACCTGTAATCAAGCTTAAAATTAAACACACGTGAACAAAAAGCTTGATGATTACAGGTGAAGTAAATCCACCCCACACCCCGAGATATACCTGTGTTGATGCAGGTGTGCTGAGACAGAGTGTGTTGAGACAGGTGTGTGGAGGCAGGTGTGTGGAGGCAAGGTGTGTGGAGAGGAATTGAGGCCGTGTGTTTGATTGAAACACCCTGGGCGGTGGCTCCCGTTACTGTACGTGCAGTGTGTGTGTGTGTGTGTGTGTGTGTGTGTGTGTGTGTGTGTATAGTGCAGTAGTGGTTGTTGTTGTTGTTAGTTGTTGTTGCGTTGTGTTGTTGTTATTGTTGTTGTTATTATTATTGTTGTTGTTTTTTGTGACAGTTCTAGTGTTGGTGATGGAAGAGAAGAGGGAGGGAGATAAAAGTGAGGGAGGGGAGGGAGAGAAAGGGGAGGAGAAAGTAAAAAGAAAAGGAAGAGAGAGAGAACGAGAAAAGAAATGAAGAGGCAGAGAGGGAGAAAAAGACAGGTGAAGGGAGAGCAGAGGAGAGTGACGTAAGGGAGACAAGAGGGTGGGGAGAAAGGGGAGAGACAAAGAGGTGAGGGAAGAGAAGGGGGAGAGACCAAGGGATAAAGAGGAGTAAAAGGGAACGATAAAAAGGGTAAATGAAGAGAGAGAGAGAGAGAGAGGCCTGGGGGAGACAGAGGTATTGACCAGCGGGAAGTACTCAGCTCTTAGAGGGGTGTAGAGGGGTGTAGAAGGGTGTGAGGGGGTAAGTATAAAGGGTGTAGGAGTGTAGTATGTAGGAATATAAGGTGTTAGTGTGTAGGGTGAGGGTGTAAGGAAGGTGTAAGGGCGTGTTTTTTTTCAAAGTCTATGTACAAGGGTGTGAATTTTTTTAAAGGGGTCGTATTATTTAAAGCGTTAAGGAGGCTACCAGGGCTAACACGTGCTTTTGTTTACATAATGCTCTCTCTCTCTCTCCCCTCTCTCTCTCTCCTCTCTCTCTCTCACCTTCTTTCTTCCTCCCAAAACCCTTCATAACCCCTCTCTCTCTCTCTCCCCCCCACCAAACATAACAACATACCACACACACACACACACACACACACACACACACACATACACACAACAAGCACGACACACACCCTCTCCTCTCTCTCTCACTAACACAATCAATACAATCAGAGCATAACGCACCACTCCTGCAAGCCAAATGATCACCTAATCCACCAATCACGAGCAAGATCGATTCTCTCTCCACCAATCACACACGTCCATGAAATACAGTCACATATACAACTTTAAATTTACGTTTGGGAGACCATAACATATGTCTAGACAGGGTGTGTGGGGGTGGGGGCATGATGGGGTGGGGGTACAGGTGTGTGGGGGTGATGGGGCAGAGTACAGGTGTGTGGGGGTGATGGAGTGGGGTCGCAGTGTGTGAAAGGGGTGACAGGAAGATATTAGGCACCTTACCTAACCTAACCCACCCACCCACCCCACCCACACACACCCCACCCACCCCCCCCACCCACACACACACACCTTAAACATGGCGTCAAAACTACACAAGACTCGATCCCTCATCCCCGTTACGAGAAGAATAAAAAATATAACTTAGAGTGTTTGAGAATCCGCTATGATATTAGTCATTGTTTTTCACGACCAAACACTCACAAGGTTGAGACTATGTTACCATTTGGTCTTAACAGTTGGATAATGTGTGTGTGTGTGTGTGTGTGTGTGTGTGTGTGTGTGTGTGTGTGTGTGTGTGTGTGTGTGTGTGTGTGTGTGTGTGTGTGTGTGTGTGTGTGTGTGTGTGTGTGTGGTGTGTGTGTGTGTGTGTGTGTGTGTGTGTGTGTGTGTGTGTGTGTGTGTGTGTGTGTGTGTACCAACTAACCATCACAACAACATCTATACAAACTACCTCACTACATTACCTTCCAGAAGCTGATCTTAATTACCGGGATCTTACCTGTAAAGGAGAGAAAAATTATATTAAAATAGATTATATTAAAGAAAATGGGATATACACTCAACTACAACAACCACAATCCTTAACCACAATTCTACAACAATCACAATTACTAATCACAATTTTACAACAAAACAACAACCACAATTACTTAACACTCTTACAACAATCACAATCACTAACACACGCCTACTACAACTTATACTAACACTACCAATCACGTAACACAATCTGTCACAATCACCGCCATGTGTAATCACCATTGAGGTGTAAAGATCGTGTCTAGCTTCCCTTTCACCCGTGATTTGATCTCTGACAGTTAACCGCAATTAACCGTCAATAACCGCAATTTAACAGCCAATACCTGCAATTAACCGAAAATATCCGCTATCAACAGCCAATACCCGAAAATATCCGCAATTAACCGCCACTAACAGCAAATAACTACCAGGATAGGTTAAAGAAACTAAACTTGCATTCCCCAAAGACGAAGAGTGCGGGGAGATATGATAGAAGTATTTAAGTGGGTGAAAGGAATCAATAAAGGAGATATAGATAAAGTTCTTATAATATCCGAGCAGGATAGGACTCGGAGCAACGGATTCAAGTTGGATAAGTTCAGGTTTAGGAGGGAGATAGGAAGGAAATGGTTCACAAATAAGGTGGTGGACGAGTGGAACAAGCTTAGCAACTTTGTGGTAAGTGCTGGAATGCTGGAAAGTTTCAAAAGGAGGCTGGATAGATTCATGGATGATAGAGAGTGGTAGTAACTCTCGACAGGAGCTGCCATGCACAGGCCAACCGTCCTATTGCAAACTCCTTATGTTCTTATGTTCTTAATTAACCGTCAATACCACCGATTAACCGTCAATAACCGTTATTAACCGCTAATACCCGCCACTAACCGCCAATTTCTGTTAAAGTTAATCCCCTAAAGTTAATTTATTTAACCTGAATTTAACTCTACTGTGCGAAGTCAATTAACTGTTACAAGATCCACAAGACTTTCCTGGGTACTTGAGGACTCACTTGTGACGAGAGAGAGAGAGAGAGCCAGGTGATTCGCATCGTTAAGTCACGACAATTAATTTGATTCGTTCAGCTGACTGACTCGGTGAATCACGAATCTTCGGATTGGATTTTTTAATGGATTGGTTATTTGATCGTTTCCGCCTTTTAGTTTTCTTAGTGGATCAGATTTATATTTTTTTTGGTAAGCATTAAGTGAGTTGGTGGATGGGGAGGAAGAGGAGGAGGTAGGGGGGAAGAGGAGGAAGAGGAGGAGGAGGAGGAAGAGGAGGAAGCAAGAAGAGAAGGAGGAGGCAGCAAAAAGATGAGGGGCGGGAGAATGATGTTGATGAGGAGGAGGAGGAAGAGAAGGCATGAAAGAGGAGGCAAGAAGAGAAGGAGGAGGAGCTGGAGGAAGAGGTGGGAGGAAAAAGAGGACCGGGAGGAGGAGGAGGAGGAGGAGGAAGAGAGGGAGGAAGAAGATAATAAGGAGCCAACAAGAGAAGAAGGCAGGAATAGGAGGAGACAGGAAGAGGAGGAAGAGGCAGGAAGAGGAGGAGAAGGGGGTAAAGGTTCTCTCCCTTTGTTTGTCTCTCTGTCTCTCAACCTTAATACGCAATACCTGTTTTATCAATTCTTTGCTCAATGACACACTAAAAAATTCTGTGAAATCTTAACACATTTCTTCATAACCTAATATTCACCAAACGTCACGGCCACACAGAGAATCAAAACAATAACAAACTAATTTTATTATTTCTCCTCTATGACCCAAAACCATCTTTTCATTCCTATTCTCTATTGTAAGTTTATAATTATCAGTCAATAAAAAAATATCCACAAAAGAAGAAGTTACCAAATCACCAGGTATAAAATTTTTCGTAAAAAAGTAAAGAATTTTATTTCACAACGAAAATTTGGCGGTAAACCTCAATTTTCCCGCCAAAACACGTGACTAACGGGAGTATTTTTTATGATTTTTTTTTTCATCGAGGAAACTATTTTATTATATTAATCATAATGACAATATATAATTTTTAGTGCAGACTGAGTTAAGATAATACTATTATATTTACAGCATTTCATTTAATGACAAAAAAGTGAAGAAAAAATCAAGGCTTAAAAAAAAAAATCCCACAAAAAAATATGTCAACATCGCTGAATTTCCCGCCATAATAACACCTGATGTAAACAAAGGTGCGAGTATTTAATTACCGCAGAGAGACAACGTATGTGTATGGGAGAGAGAGAGAGAGAGAGAGAGAGAGCGTGAGTGAAACAGGGAGAGAGAGAGAGGAGGGGTAGGTGCAGGGATGGGCGGCTAACCATTGTCCCACACAAACACACATTTCCTTCCCAACCTTCACCATTGTTACATAGGAAAAATGTCAAAAGTGTAGGACTGACAGACTTAGTGGACAAACTGTGCATATGAGGCCCCCAGTCCTAACAGACCCCAGTCCTTATAGGCCCCAGTCGTAATAGGTCCCAATCTTAACAGGCCCTAATCCTAACAGGTACCAATCTTAATAGGCCCCAGTGCTAATAGGAACCTGTTTTAAGGCCCCAAGAACTAACCTGCCACCAGTCCAATTTATGGAGTGTCAGGTGAACCACAGGTGTGTCAGATGAGTGTCAGGTGAACCACAGGTGTGTCAGATGAATGTCAGGTGAACCACAGGTGTGTCAGATGAGTGTCAGGTGAACCACAGGTGTGTCATATAAGTGTCAGGTGAACCACAGGTGTGTCAGATGAGTGTCAGGTGAACCATAGGTGTGTCAGATAAGTATCAGGTGAACCCACAGGTGTATCAGATGAGTGTCAGGTGAACCACAGGTGTGTCAGATGAGTGTCAGGTGAACCATAGGTGTGTCAGATAAGTATCAGGTGAACCCACAGGTGTATCAGATGAGTGTCAGGTGAACCCACAGGTGTGTCATGTGTCATACTGAGTATCACACAGAACTGTATGTCAGAAGACACGAACATGACACTGCCGCAGTCACTTCCCACTACCTGATCATCATCCACGGAAGCTACCCTCCCCTTCCCCTCCCCCACCTACTTCTCTCCCCTCCCTAACCTACTCCCCCACCCCCAACCCTCTCCACCTGCTCCCACCCCTACCCCTTTTCCACTCCCTCCCCCATATCCCCCCCTCACGTGCCGAGATATGTCATGCTCTATTTTACCCCCCCTCCCTCCCCTCCCCTATCATGCAACCTTACCTTGCAATATCCACCTCCCCCTCCTCCTCCTCCCCCCCTACCCCCCCGTGCAATGTTACTCTATGCAACGACGGTCTATACAACACTCACCTATGCATTGTTATTCTATGCAATAACATCGTTTGCAATGGGAGCTCAAGGGGGTATATATTCCTTGCAACTTATCATGCAATACCGTACCTTCTTATGCAGTGTTTATTTGGGTAGAAGGGAGACGGGGTGTAGGATAGGGGGTGTGGGATGGGGTGTAGGATAGGGGTGTAGGATAGGGGTGTAGGATGGGGGGTGTGGGCTGGAGGTGTAGGATTGGGGTGTAGGATGGAGGGGACTTAATTAAAAGACAAAAAACACATACAGACAAAAATACACGTATACACACACACACACACACACACACACACACACACACACACACACACACACACACACACACACACACACACACACACACGTCATTTCTCACATACGGTTTAAATTACGTTTAAAGTGATCGCCCAAAGCCTGCCAGCTGTACGATGACCCCAGGGTGGGAGTGTGGGGTAGCTTTAAGGCGTGTGTGTGTGTGTGTGTGGTATGGGAAGGTAACTTTAACGTGTTTGTGTATCCGTGTGTATGACTGTATAAGTATGTATATATGTGTGTATTAACCCCTCCTTAAGCCAGAGAGACATAACAAGTATTACCAAACACCTTCCATCTTCCCAACACATTATAAACCAACACCCAGGCACAAAAAAAACCCTTCCAGTAACCATAAGAGCGGGATGTCCACCATACTGTTACTCAGGTGTGGTGATCTGGCTACACACCTGTCAACCACAACAACATTTAAGCTACTACTCACACCTGGGGTAATTAAGACACCTGTAATTAAGCAGCATGTCAGGTGTGTCTGGTAATGATGATGATGATGATGACCTGAAGATTAGTCCACAAGGTTTATTTCACCTTAGGATTAATCACACTAATGCTAATCCAGTGACCTAACCTAACCTAACCTAACCTAACCTAACCTAACCTAACCCAGTGTTCGTGTGGCCAGCCTTCATGTACTCAACAACCCAGTAAGACCTGTATGCGCCTCCTGCTCTTGACACCTTGACACGCTTCTCGCCCCTAATGTGTGTGTGTGTGTGTGTGTGTGTGTGTGCGTGTGTGTGTGTGTGTGTGTGAGTTTTATACGCAGTTTACAATCCTCCTGAGACACCTTCGGCCCATACACATAAGCTAAGAGATGCTGCCAGCTTGAGTTAAGACGTTTATATGCAGCTTACAATCCTTCTAAGACAGCTTGACCCAGACTAAATAAGGGTGTGTAGTGTCGGCCAAGGACTCTCTATGATGTTTGCCTAGCTACCCAACCTGATCTAGAAGGGACCTTGAGGTGTAGGGGTGTAGGTGTGAGGTGGGGGTGGGGTGTGGGGTGTGGGAGGTGGGGTGTGGGGTGTGGGAAGTATAGGGTGTAGGTGTATGTGTGAGGGTGTAGGTGTGAGGTGTGGGGTGTATAAAGAAAGGGTGCAGGTATGTAAGTGAAGTATAGTGTGGGGTGTAGAGGTGAGGTGTAGGGGTGTATGGGGTGGGGTGTGTGGAAGTATAGGGGTGTAGAGGTGAGTAGGGGTGTGTATGTAGGGGTGTAGGTGTAGTGGTAGGTGTGAGGTGTAGGTGGGGTGGTAGGTAGGGGTGAGGTGTAGGTGGAGGAGGGTGCATGTGAGAGGTGTAGGGGTGTATGTGTGGAGGTGTAGGGGTGAGGTGTAGGGGTGAGATGTAGGTGTGAGGTGGAGAGGGTGTAGGGGTGAGATGTGAGGAGGTGAGGGTGAGAGAAGGAGGTGTAGGTGTAGGGTGTAGGGTGAGGGAAGTGTAGATGTAGGGTGAGGTGAAGGGAGGTGAGGTGTAGGCGTTTTCGACTCTACATACATACACATACATACATACAGTTACACACCCAGATCTATACACCTGCATACATACACCTGTAACTACTACACAGATACACCTACCTACACAAACACACACACACGAAATTACTACAGTCTTACCTGTATTCCGTAATCAATCTTTTGTATTACAGCGACAAATACAGCCATTGTAACTCGTAACGTGAAGCATTTTGTGTGTGTGTTTTTGTAGTTTTATGAAATACTAAAGTGACTGGTTTAGTTTTTCTGTAATTCATCTATTTATTATGTTTCTAAAGGTCAGGGTTTAAAGCTGTCAAGACGTAGATAGCTTAGATGATGTAACTGTTAGTGGTTTGTTTATATTCATACATACAAAACCCCTCCCCCCAGAAACAACCCCCTCCCTCCTCCCCCATCTCCCCAGAACCCCCTCCCCCAGAAACAAACCCCTCCTCCTCCCTCCCTTTCCCCAGAAACAACCCCTCCCTCCTCCCCTTCCCCAAAACAACCCCCTCCTCCCACAAACAAACCCTCCTCCTCCCCTTCCCCAGAAACAAACCCCTCTCCTCCTCCTCCTTCAAAACAACCCCCCCACAAACAAACCCTCCTCCTCCTTCCCTTTCCCCAGAAACAAACCTCCTCCTCCCCCTCCCCCAGAAACAACCCTCCCTCCCCTTTCCCCCAAAACAACCTCCCCACAAACAACCCCTCTCCCTTCCCCCAAAAAATAACCCTCCCCATCCCACAAACAAACCCTCCTCTCCCTCCCCTTCCCAGAAACAAACCCCCTCCTCCCCACAAACAACCTCCTCCTCCCCCCACAAACAACCCTCCTCCTTCTCCCACAAACAAATCCCTCCCCCTTCCCCACAAACAACCCCTACCCTCCTCCTCTTCCCACAAACAACCCCTCCCCCTCCCCCTTCCCCCACACAAACAACCCCTCCCTCCTCCCCCTTCCCCACAAACAACCCCTCCCTCCTCCCAAGGCACAACACTAACCTGTAACATCATTTCACTTACACGAACAAGACTCAAAACCCGATAAAAACAAATGAACAGTTATATAAGAAACGCAAATATTCATAACAAGAACAAATACCTTGGACATTATACACACACACACACACACACACACACACACACACACACACAGGTGTTAACCTCTTCCTCCTCCCAACACCTCAAAACCAGTCTGCTCATTTTCGAATACCTGAGAACCGGAAACGTAAGCGACGCACACAATACAAATCCCCACACACATACATACGTACACACCTTAATATACATACACACTTACCCATACACACACACACACACACACACATCTAACATACACACACAGACACAATCAACACACACAACCACCCTCTCCACACACACAGAGGCACAAGTTCAAAAACACACACACACACACACACACACACACACACACACACACAGAGGCACCGAATCTATTAACCCACCAACACAGGTAACTGTCTGATTTTACCTGAATAGCATAAATCTATCAACAGTAAGGTCGATAGGGAGCTTTTTTACACAGGTGAACGGAGTGAGGGTTAGGTTAGGTTAGGTCTAGGTTGGGTTACTTACGTTAGGTTAGCTTAGGTTAGGTTAGGTTAGGTTAGGTTAGCTAGCTTAGGTTTAGGTTAGTTAGATCTAGGTTGCTACTAGCTGCTAGGTTAGCTTAGTTAGTTAGTCCAGTTGCTGCTAGTTTACGTTAGGTTAGCAAAGGTTGCTAGTTAGGTAGCTTAGGTATACGGGAGTTTTAAATGCCAACTCCAATTTTCCACGCTAATTTACGCTTCCGTTTGATACGTACTCCGGCCGCGCTGAATACAAAGACAAACCAACAAAACAGACACACCATCAAAATATGTTATCAATATATACCACCGGTTAGTTAGTTTCTTCATAATAAAATGGTTAAAAATATAGGTCTTATTTGTTAACATTGTCGTGATGCCTGTCTGTCTGTCTGTCTGTCTGTCTGTCTGCCTGTTCGTTCGTCTGCTCGCCTGCCTGTCTGTCTGTTCCGTCTGTCTGTCTGCCTGCCTGCCTGTCTGTCTGTTCGCCTGCCTCCGTCTGCCTGTCTGTCTGCCCCGCTCTGCCTGCCTATCTGTCTATCTCTCTCTTTCTCTCCTCTTCTCTCTCTTCTCTCTCGTTCTCTTCCTGTCTCCCTTCTTCCCCCATCGCTTTCAGACACACACACACACACAATACACTGCCGCTTAAATGTCCCTAACCAAAACCCAACTAAACCCCAACCACGCGATAAAATCTCACCTCAATGGAGACTCACAGTACAGTTCTCGTCATCCAAAAATTAGCGTAGCTTCCAACAAAAACACATCGATAAAAACTCTATACCTCTTGATAAGGTACAGAGTAATCGAAAAGAATTAACACCAAAAAAACAACTAATACCACAAATATCCCTCAATTAATTTTATTATTATTATTAAAATTATTATTAAATGTTTTCTTATCACCGAAGGATCACACACACAGAGGATTTAGAGAGAACCAGCCACGACAACCTCCCCCTTCTAGCTAATCTAGATACACACTGACTGGCTTGTCTAGTTGTGCTGCTACTTCACGTGCCACAACAGATGCTTAAGAGGATCCAAAAGGTGCCAACGTATTATTAGTGGTTACTCGTCCATTACACCTTTAATTAACTCCAATACCTTCAATTACATCTACGAAATATAATTGTCTTTAAGGATTATATATAAAGGAATTAAATACGTTACAAATGCTTTAGTGAATTAAAGGAATTATTTATACAAAACACATCCCTCAGGTAAAAACAGGTGACCTGATACAAAAACACGGTGAGATTAACCAATAAACATCCAGTAACTTACACCATAACGATTCTTTAGCAATACGTAAATCAAACGAAGTACAATAT
>NW_024741409.1:0-16086 GCF_018991925.1 Homarus americanus
ACACCGCTGCCACTCCCCAGGCTCCATCTGGCTTGCTCCCAGGTACACCTCTGACCTCCCCAGGTACACCTCTGACCTCCCAGGTACCTTTGACACTCCCAGGTACACCTCTGACACTCCCAGGTACACCTCCTGACCTCCCAGGTACTCCACTGACATTCCCTGGTACCTCTAACCTCCTAGTACACGTCCGACACTCCCAGATACACCTCCTGACACTCTCAGTACATCTCCTGACACTCCCAGTACACCTCCCAGCACTCCCAGGTACACCTCCCAGCCTCCCAGGTACACCTCCCCAGCCTCCCCAGGGACTCCTCCTGACACTCCCAGGCACACCTCCCCAGCTTGCTCCTAGGTACTCCTCTGTCACTCCTGATACACCTTTAACACTCCCAGGTACACCTCCTGACCTCCCAGGTACCTTTGACACTCCCAGGTACACCTTTGACACTCCCAGGTACACCTCCTGACACTCCCAGGTACCTCCCCAACACTCCAGGTACACCTTTGACACTCCCATGTGTGCTCACTGACATTCCTGGTACCTCTGACACTCCCAGGTACACCATGACACTGCCAGGTGCACCTCAAACAGCTCTCAGGTACACCTCCGACACTCCCAGGTACACTTCTCTCACATTCCCAGGTACACCTCCGACACTCCCCGCTACACCTCTGACAGTCCCAGGTACACCTCTGACACTCCAAGGTGCCTCTGGCACACCCAGGTACACCTGTGACACTCCCAGCCACTCCTGACATTCCTGGTACACCTCTGACATTCCCAGTTACACCTCCGACACTCCGTTTACACCCTGACACTCTGAGTACACCTCCTGGCCTCCCAGGTACCAACTCTGATGCTCCCAGGTACACCTGTCCTCCCAGGTACTCACTGACATTTCCTGGTACACCTCTGACACTCTAGGTACGTCCCGACACTCCCAGGTACACCTCTGATGCTCCCAGGTACACATCTGTCACTCCCAGGCCTCACTGACATTTCCTGGTACACCTCTGGCCTCCTGGGTACACGATGAACACTCCCAGGTACACCTCTGATGCTCAGGTACACCTCTGACACTCCCAGGTACACCTCTGACACTCTAGGTACTCCTCTGTCCTCCTGATACCTCTAACTTACTCCCAGGTGCACCATGACCTCCCACGTGCCTTCAGCTGCCAGTTACACCTCCAGACACTGCCAGGTACACCTCAGGCACTGGGTAGACCTCAGACACTCCCAGGTACCTCTCTGACACTCCCTAGGTACTCCTCTGTCCACTCCCCAATCGCCTCCTGCTCCCAGGTGCACCCTTCAACACGCCCACGACACACACACTTTGCTTTTCAGCAGGTACCTTCTCATGCTCCAGGTGCACCTCCGACACTCCCAGGTAAACCTCTGACACTCCCAGGTACACCATGACACTCCCAGGTACACCTCTGACACTCCCAGGTACACCTTTGACACTCCCCAGGTACACCTTTGACAATCCCAGGTGCACCTCTGACACTCAGGTACACCTCCTGACACTCCCAGGTACACCAGCAGCACTCCCAGGTACTCCACTGACATTCCCTGGTACCTCTGACACTCCCAGGTGCCTTCCAGCCTGCCAGGTACACCTCCGACACTCTCAGGTACACCCGGCTCCCAGTGCACTTCTCACCTCCCAGGTACCTCCGACACTCCCAGGTACCACTGCCACTCCCAGGTATACCTCTGACACACTCCCAGGTACACCTCCCGACTCCTAGGTACACCTCGGCCTCCCAGGTACACCTCTGACACTCCCAGGTACACCTTTTGACCTTGCTCCCCAGGTACACCTCCCCAACCTCCCGGGCCTCAGCCTCCAGGTACTCACTGACATTCCTGGTACCTCCCCAGCCTCCTGAGTACCCGTCCGGCCTCCCAGATACACCTCCTGACACTCTCAGGTACATCTCCTGACACTCCCAGGTGCACCTCCTGACCTCCCAGGTACCTCTGGCCTCCCCAAGTACACCTCTGGCCTCCCCAGGGACTCCTCTGACACTCCCAGGTACACCTCCTGACACTCCCTGGGTACTCCTCTGTCACTCCCTGATGCACTAACACTCCCAGGTACCTCCTGACCTCCCAGGTTACACCTTTGACACTCCCAGGTACCTTTGACACTCCCAGGTGCACTGGCCTCCCAAGGTACACCTCTCAGCACTCCCAGGTAAACCTTTGACACTCCATGTGCTCACATGACATTCCCTGGTACACCTCCTGACGCTCCCAGGTACACCGCCTGACACTGCCAGGCCCACCTCCGACACTCTCAGGTACACCTCCGACACTCCCAGGTACACTCTCACATTCCCAGGTACACCTCCGACACTCCCACAGCTACACACTCCTGACAGTCCCAGGTACACCTCTGACTTGCTCCAGGTACCTCTGACACACCAGGCCACACCTGTGACACTCCCAAGTACTCCACTGACATTCCCTGGTACACCTCTGACACTCCCCAGGTACACGTCCGACACTCCCAGATACACCTCTGACACTCCCCAGGCCCATCTGTAACACTCCCAGGTACACCGCTGACACTGCCAGGTACACCTCCGACACTCCCAGGTACACCTCCGACTCTCCCAGATGCCACTTCTCCACCTCCCAGGTGCACGTCCAGGCTCCCAGGCACCTCTGACACTCTGGGTACCTCTGACCTCCAAGGTACACCTCTGACACTGCCAGGTACCTCTGACAATCCTGGGTACTACTGTGACACTCCCAAATGCCTCAAACACTCCCAGGTACCTGACTCCAGCTACACCTCCGATATTCCCAGGTACACACTCCACGTGTTCCCAGGTACCTTGGGAACTCCCAGGTGCTCACTGACACTCCCCTGGTACACCTCTACAGCATTTCCCAGTTACCTCCGGCACTCCAGTTACACCCTGACACTCCCAGGTACACCTCAGCACTCCCAGGTACAACTCCTGATACTCCCAGGTACACCTCCTGTCCTCCAGGTACTCACTGACATTTCTGGTACACCTCTCTGACCACTCCTAGGTACACGTCCGACACAGGTACACCTCCTCCCAGGTACTCACCCACATTTCCTGGTACACCTCTGACACTCCTGGGTACGTCCGACACTCCCAGGTACACCTCTGATACTCCCAGGTACCTCTGACACTCCCAGGTACCTCTGACTGCTCCTGGTACTCCTCTGTCCTCTGATACACCTCTCTAACCTCCAGGTACGCCTTAACACTCCCACGTTACACCGCCCAGCACTGCCAGTTACACCTCAGACACTGCCAGGTACACCTCAGACCTGCCAGGTAGACCTCAGACACTCCCAGGTCACCTCTGAGCACTCCTAGGTCTCCTCTGTCCTCCCTGATACGCCTCTGCTACTCCCAGGTGCACTGCTGACACGCCCACGTACAGCCCCAGCACTGGCAGGTACACTTCTCGCCTCCCAGGTACACCTCCGACTCTCCCAGGTACACCTCTGACACTCCCAGGTACACTTGACACTCCCAGGTACCTCTGACCTCCCAGGTACACCTTTGACACTCCCAGGTACACCTTTGACAATCCCAGGTACACCTCTGACACTCCCAGGTACACCTCTGACCTCCCAGGTACCTTTGACACTCCCAGGTACTCCACTGACATTCCTGGTACCCTCTGACACTCCCAGGTACGCTTGACACTGCCAGGTACCTCCGACACTCTCAGGTACACCGCCGACACTCCCAGGTACCTTCTCACACTCCCAGGTACACCTCCGACACTCCCAGGTACACCGCTGCCACTCCAGGTATACCTCTGACCTCCCAGGTACACCTCCGAACCTCCCTAGGTACCTCTGACCTCCCAGGTACACCTTGGCCTCCCAGGTACACCTCTGACACTCCCAGGTACACCTCTGACACTCCCAGGTACTCACCCAACATTCCTGGTACACCTCTGACACTCCCTGGGTACCGTCCGACACTCCCAGATACCTCTGACACTCTCAGGTACATCTCCGGCACTCCCGGTACCTCTGGCCTCCCAGGTACACCTCTGACACTCCCAGGTACACCTCCCAGCCACTCCCAGGACTCCTCCCAGCACTCCCAGGTACACCTCTGACACTCCCTAGGTACTCCTCTGACCTCCCTGATACACCTCTAACACTCCCAGGTGCCGCTGACACGCCCACGTACACCACTGACACTGGCAGGTACACTTCTCCTCCCAGGTACTCGACACTCCCAGGTGCACCTCTGGCTTCCAGGTTACCTCTGACCTCCCAGGTACACCTCAACCTCCCAGGTACACCTCTGACACTCCCAGGTACCACCAACACTCCCAGGTACACCTCTGACATGGTACACCTCGGCCTCCCAGGTACACCTTTGACCTCCCAGGTACTCCACTGACATTCCCTGGTGCCTCTGGCTCTCCAGGTACACCGCTGACAGCCTGCCAGGTACACCTCCGACACTCTCCAGGTACACCGCTGCCACTCCCAGGTATACCTCCGAACACTCCCAGGTACACCTCCCACGCTCCCAGGTACACCTCTGACCTCCCAGGTACACCTTCCAGGCACTCACAGGCACCTCTCACTCCCAGGCTCTGACACTCCCAGGTACTCCTGACATTCCCTGGTACACCTCTGACACTCTTAGGTGCACGTCCGACACTCCCAGATACACCTCTGACACTCTCAGGTACATCTCTGACACTCCCAGGTACACCTCTGACACTCCCAGGTACACCTCTGACCTCCCAGGTACACCTCCCAGCCCCTCCAGGGACCTCCTGACACTCCCAGGTACACCTCTGACCTCCTGGTGCTCCTCTGTCCTCCTGGTACACCTCTAACCTCCCAGGTACACCTCTGACACTCCCAGGTACCCCCAACCTCCCAGGTACACCTTTGACACTCCCAGGCCCTCTGACACTCCCAGGTACACCTCCCAGCCTCCCAGGTACCTTGTTGCTCCCAGGTACTCCACTGACATTCCTGGTACCTCTGACACTCCCAGGTACACCTCTGACACTGCCAGGTACACCTCCGACACTCCTCAGGTACACCTCCGACACTCCCAGGTGCACTTCTCACATTCGCAGGTACACCTCCGACACTCCCACTTCACCCCTGACAGTCCCAGGTACACCTCTGACCTCCAGGTACACCTCAGCCACCCAGGTACCTGTGTCCCAGAGTACTCCACTGACATTCCCTGGTACCTCTGACACTCCCAGGTACACGTCTGACCTCCCAGATACACCTCCGACCTCCCAGGTACATCTGATGACACTCCCAGGTACACCCCAGCACTGCCAGGTACACCTCCGACACTCCCAGGTACACCTCCGCTCTCCCAGGTACACTTCTCCCACACTCCCAGTGTACACGTCCAGACCTCCCAGGTACACCTCTGAGCTCCCAGGTCACCTCCTGCACTCCAGGGTACACCTCTGACACTGCCAGGTACACCTCTCTCACTGACATTTCCTGGGTACACCTCAGCACTCCTGGTACACGTCCGACACTCCAGGTACACCTCTGATACTCCCAGGCCACACCTCAGCACTCCCAGGTACACCTCTGACACTCCCTAGGTACTCTCTGTCACTCCCTGATGCACCTCTAACACTCCGAGGTGCCTTGGCTTGCTCCCACGTACACGCCCGGCACTGCCAGTTACCTCAGACACTGCCAGGTACACCTCAGACACTGCCAGGTGAACCTCAGGCACTCCAGGTACCTGCCTCGACACTCCCAGTTACACCCTGACACTCCCCCAGGTACACCTCCTGACCTCCCAGGTACCTCTGATGCTCCCAGGTACACCTCTGTCCTCCCAGGTGCTCCACTGACATTTGCTGGTACACCTCTGACACTACTAGGTACACGTCCGACACTCCCAGGTACACCTCTGATGCTCCCAGGGTGCACCTCTCTGACCTCCCAGGTACACCTCTGAGCACTCCTAGAGTGCTCTCTGTCACTCCTGATACACCTCCAACACTCCCAGGTGCACACTGACACTCCCCGTACACACGCTTCAGCACTGCAGTTACCCCAGACACTCCCAGGTACACCTCCGACACTCCCCAGGTACACCACTGACACTCCCTGGTACCTCCCCAACCTCCCAGGTACACCACCCTCCCCAGCCTCCCAGGTACACCTCTGGCTTGCTCCCAGGTGCTCCCAGCTGACATTCCGTGGTAAGAGCTCTGACTTGCCTCCCAGGTACCGTCCGACTTACTTCCAGATACCTCTGACCTCCCAGGTACACCTCTGACACTCCCAAGGGACTTTGCCACCTCAGACACTCCCAGGTACCCCAGATACTCTCAGGTACACCCAGACACTCCCAGGTACACCTCTTAACGCCTCCCAAGTACACCTCTGGCACTCCCTGGTACACCTCCTGACACTCCCGTGCACCTCTGACACTCCCAGGTACACCTCTGACATTCCCAGGTACCTCTGACACTCCCAGGTACTCACTGACATTCCTGGTACAGCTCTGGACACTCTCTGGTACCTCTGACACTCCCAGGTACACCTCTGACAATCCCAGGTACCTCTGACACTCCAGGTACACCTCTGACACTCCCAGGTGCTCCACTGACATTCCCTGGTACACCTCTGACACTCAAGGTACACGTCCGACACTCCCAGATACACCTCTGACACTCCCAGGTACTCCCACTGACATTCCTGGTACACCTCTGACACTCCCAGGTACGTCCGACCTCCAGAGACACCTCTGACACTCCCAGGTACACTTCTGACACTCCCAGGTACACCACTGACACACCAGGTACTCCACCTAACACTCCTTGGTACACCCCTGACACTCCCAGGTACACCTCTGACACACTCCAGGTACGCCCTAGACACTCCCAGGTACACTTCTGACACTCCTAGGTACCTCTGACACTCTAGGTACTCCTCTTTCACTCCTGATACACCTCTACCACTCCCAGGTACACCCCTGACACTCCCAGGTATACCCGCTTGACACTGCCAGGTACACCTCAAACACTGCCAGGTACACCTCAGACACTGCCAGGTACACCTCAGACCTCCCAGGTACACCTCAGACCAAGGTGCACCTCCTGACACTCCTAGTGCACCTCCTGACACTCCCAGGCACACCAATGACACTCAGGTACACCTCTGACTCTCAAGTACTGACACTCCCAGATACACCTCCGACACTCCCAGGTACCTCCGACATCCCAGGTGCTTCTTACACTCCCAGGTACCTCCAATGCTCCAGGTACCTCTGACACTCCCAGGTCACCTCGGACTCTCTCCCAGGTACCTCTGACACTCCCAGGTACACCTCTGACACTCCCAGGTACCTCTGACACTCCATTACCTCTGACCTCCCAGGTACCTCTGAGCACTCCCAGGTACTCACTGACATTCCTGGTACACCTCTGACCTCCCAGGTACACGTCCGACACTCCCAGATACACCTCTCACTGCCAGGTACACCTCAGACACTGCCAGGTACACCTCAGACACTCCCAGGTACACCTCAGACACTCCAAGGTGCACCTCTGACACTCCCAAGTGCACCTCTGGCACTGCCAGGCACACCAATGACACTCCCAGGTACACCTCTGACTCTCCCAAGTACACCTCTGACACTCCCAGGTACACTTCTTACACTCCCAGGTACACCTCCGACACTCCCAGGTACACCTCTGACATTCCCAGGTATACCTCCGACACTCTCAGGTACACTTGACACTCCCAGGTACACCTCCGACACTCTCAGGTACACCTCTGGACACTCCTGTGTACACCTCTGACACTCCCAGGTACACCCCTGACACTCCCAAGTACACCTCTCTGACGCCTCTCAGGTACACACTCCTCCGACTCTCCCAGGTACACCTCCGACACTCCCAGGTACAATTCTACACCTGAGGTACACCTCCATACTCCCAGGTACACCTCAGACACTCCCAGGTACACCTCTGACACTCCCAGGGACACCTCTGACACCTCCAGGTACACCCCTAACACTTCCAGGTACACCTCTGACACTGCCAGGTACTCCTCTGATGCTCCCAGGAACTCCTCTGACACTCCCAGGTACACCTCTGACACACCCAGGTACTCCTCTGACACCCTGTACACCTTCACACTCCCAGGTATCACTCCACTGACATTCTCTGCACACCTCTGACACTCCCAGGTACGCCGCTGATACTGCCAGGTACACCTCCGACACTCCCAGGAACACCTCCGACACTCCCAGGCACACTTCTCACACTCCCAGGTACACCTTCGACACTCCCAGGTACACCTTTGACACTCCCAGGTACTCCACTGACATTCACTGGTACACCTCTGACACTCCCAGGTTCGCCGCTGATACTGCCAGGTACACCTCCGACACTCCCAGGAACACCTCCGACACTCCCAGGTACACTTCTCACACTCCCAGGTACACCTCCGACTCTCCCAGGTACGCCTCTGACACTAACAGGTACACCTCTGACACTCCCAGGTACACCTCTGACACTCCCAGGTACACCTCTGACACTCCCAGGTACACCTCTGACACTTATGTACCTCCGCTGACATTCCTGGTACACCCCAGGACACTCCCAGGTACCACCTCCAGACACCTGCTGGGTACACCTCTGACACTCCCCAGTTTACCTCTGACACTCCTAGGTACACCTCCTGACTTGCTCCAGGTACCTCTGACACTCCCAGGTACTCCACTGACATTCCCTGGTGACCTCCCAGGTACGTCCTACACTCCCAGATACCTCTGACACTCCCAGTGCCTTTGACACTCCAGGTACCACTGACACACCCAGGTCCTCCATGACACTCGTTGGTACACCCCTGACACTCCCAGGTACACCTCAGACACTGCCAGGTACACCTCCAGACACTGCCAGGTACCTCAGACACTCCCAGGTACACCTCCAGACACTGCAAGGTGCACCTCTGGCACTCAAGTGCACCTCCTGACACTCCCAGGCACACCAATGACACTCCCAGGTACACCTCAGACACTCCCAGGTACACCTCCGACACTCCCAGGTACACCTCTGACACTCAAGGTACACCTCTGACACTCCCAGTGCACCTCTGACACTCCCAGGTACACCTCAGACACTCCAAGGTGCACCTCTACACACTCAAGGTACACCTCTGACACTCCCAGGTACACCTCTCTGCCACTTCCAGGTACATTCTGACCTCCCAGGTACACCTCTGACACTCCCAGGTACACCTCTGACACTCCCAGGTACTCACTGACATTCTGGTACACCTCTGACACTCCCAGGTACACGTCCGACACTACCAGATACACCTCTGACACTCCCAGGTACCACTTCTGACACTCCCAGGTACACCACTGACACACCCAGGTACTCCACTGACACTCCTTGGTACACCCCTGACACTCCCAGGTACACCTCTCAGCCTCCCAGACTCCCCCTGACACTCCCAGGTACACTTCTCACACTCTAGGTACACCTCACAACCATCCTAGGTGCTCCTCTGTCACACCCTGTACCTCCAACACTCCCATGTACACCGCTGATACTCCCAGGTACCACTGCAGCACTGCCAGGTACACCTCCAGACATCCAGGTACACCTCAGACACTGCCAGGTACACCTCCGACCCTCCCCAGGCACACTCTGACCTCCAAGTACACCTCTGACACTCTGTACACCTCAAGCACTCCCAGGTGCACCTCTGACACTCCCATGTACTCCTGACACTCCCTAACTCCTGACACTCCCATGTCACACTCTGACACTCCCACAGGTGCCTCAACACTCCCAGGTACACCTCCGACACTAACAGGTACACCTCTGACACTGCCAGGTACACCTCTGAGCAATCCCAGGCACTCCTGTGACAATCCCAGCCACCTCCCAGCACTCCAGGTGCACCTCTGGCCTCCCATGTACTCACTGACACTCCCTGGTACACCCCTACACTCCCAGTTACACCTCCCCAGCACTCTGAGAGCACTCCCAGGTACACAACTGCTCCCAGGTACATCGCCGACACTCCCTAGGTATTCCTCTGACACTCTTTCCACCTCTGGCACTCTGAGGTCGCCTCAGACACTCCCCTTACACCTCTACAACTCCCAGGTACACCTCTTTCCTCCCTGGTTCTCCCCTGACCTCCCAGGTACACCTCAGACACTCCAGGTACACCTCAGACACTCCCCAGGTACCGTCAGACACTCCCAGGTACCCCCTCAGGCTTGCCTCCCAGGTACACATCTGACCTCCTGGTACACCTCAGGCAGCTTCTAGGTACACCTCTCCACTCGCAGGTACACCTCTCACCTCCCAGGTACTCCTGATGACTTCTTGGACTTCTCTGGCACCCAGGTACATCTCCCAGACACTCCCAGGTACACCTCAGACACTCCCAGGTACCTCAGACTGCTCCAGGCACCTCTGACCTCCCAGTTACACCGCTGACACTTCCAGGTACACCTCTGACACTCTGTGCACCTCCGACTTGCTCCCAGGAGCACCTCTGACACTCCCATGTACTCCACTGCAGCACTCCCTGGTACACCCCTGACCTCCCAGGTGCACCTCTGACACTTTCCAGGTACACCCCAGACACTCCCAGGTACATCTCCAGCACTAACAGGTACACCTCTGAGCATCTCTGTTTTGTGCTCCCAGGTACACCTCCAGATACTCCCCAGGTACACCTCAGACACCTCCCAGGAACACATCTGACACTCCTGGTACACCTCAGACACTTCTAGGTACACCTCTCCACACTCGCAGGTACACCTCTCACACTCCCAGATACTCCTGTGACACTCCCTGGTACTTCTCTGACACTCCCAGGCCTCTCGGGCACTCCCAGGTACACCTCAGACACTCCCAGGTACACCTCGGCACACAGGCACACCTCTGACACTCACAGGTACACCGCTGACACTTACAGGTACACCTCCTGACACTCCATGTACCTCCGACACTCCGGTGCACCTCTGACACTCCATGTGCTCCCACTGACACACCTGATACACCTCTAACACTCCATGTACACCTTCAGTACTCCCAGGTACCACCGCTGACACTGCCAGGTACTCAGAACTACTGTCAGGTACACCTCAGACACTGCCAGGTACACCTCCGCCACTCCCAGGTACCTCTGCACTCAGGTACACCTCTGGCACTCTTCTTGCCACCTCCGACACTCCCAGGTGCACCTCTGACACTCCATGCTCCTGACACTCCTGGTACACCCCAACTCCCAGGTACACCTCTGACATCTGGTACCCCAGACTTTCCAGGTACACCTCCGGCTCTAACAGGCCTCTGACACCCAGTGCCTCTCAATCCCAGTGCTCCTGTGAGCAATCCCTTCCTCCGACACTCCCAGGTGCCTCTGCCTCCCATGTGCTCACTGACACTCCCTGGTACACCTGGCCTCCCAGTTACACCAGCACTGCCATTTTGAGCACTCAGCCTCTGACCTCCCAGGTACAACCTTGACCTCCTAGGTATTCCTCTGACCTCCTTGGTACCTCCTCACCTCCCAGGTACACCTCAGACACTCCCCTTACACTCCCTGCACTCCCAGGTGCCTCTTTCACTCCTGGTTTCTCCCAGGCACTCCCAGGTACACCTCAGAGCTCCCTCAGACACTCCCAGTACATGTCAGACACTCCCAGGTACCCTCAGACACTCCCAGGTACCACATCTGATCTCCTGGTACACCTCAGACACTTCCTGGTACCTCTCCCTCGCAGGTACACCTCTCACCTCCCAGGTACTCTGTGACCTTCTTGGTACTTCTCTGCTTTCCCAGGTACATCTCAGACATCCCAGGTACACCTCAGACACTCCCAGGTACACCTCAGACACTTCCAGGCACCTCTGGCTCTGATTACACCTTGACACTTCCAGGTACCTCTGACACTCTATGTACACCTCCGACACTCCCAGGAGCACCTCTGACACCCCATGTGCTCTCTGACCTCCTGGTACACCCCTGACCTCCCAGGTGCACCTCAGCCTCCACCAGGTGCACCCCAGACACTCCCAGGTACATCTCCGCTCACTGGGTACACCTCTGACCTCTCTGGTACACCCTGCGGCTCCCAGGTACCTCCAGATACTCCCAGGTGCACCTCAGACACTCCCAGGTACACATCTGACACTCCCTGGTACACCTCAGACACTTCTAGGTACACCTCTCCCTGCAGGTACACCTCTCCACCTCCCAGATACTCTGTGACACTCCCTGGTACTTCTCTGACACTCCCAGGTATCCTCAGACATCCCAGGTACACCTCGAACCTCCCAGGTACACCTCAGACACTTCCAGGCACACCTCTGACACTCTCGGTACACCGCTGACACTTACAGTGCACCTCTGACACTCCATGTACACCTCCGACACTCCCAGGTGCACCTCCCAGCACTCCATGTACTCCACTGACCTCCTGGTGCCCCTGACACTCCCAGGTACACCTCTGACTCACAGGTATACCCCCAGACACTCCCCAGGTAAACCTCCAGAAACTAACAGGTACCCCTCCGACACTCCAGGTGCACCTCACCACCTCCCAGGTACATCTCTCCCCTCCCAGGTACACCTCTTTCCAGGTACTCACTGACATTCCTGGTACACCTCTGTACTCCCAGGGGCGTGCCTCCCAGATACACCTCTGACACTCCAAAGTAATCCACTGACATTCCCTGGTACACCTCCTGACATTCCCAGGTACGTCCGACACTCCCAGATACACCTCTGACACTCCCAGGTACATCTGACACTCCCAGGTACACCACTGAGCACACCCAGGTACTCCACTGACACTCCTTGGTGCACACCCCTGACGCTCCCAGGTACCTCTGACACCTCCAGGTACACCCTAGACACTCCCAGGTCGCCTCTCTCCACACTCTCCAGTACACTCTGACCTCCTAGGTGCTCCCATTTACTCTGAGCACCTCTAACACTCCAGTACACCGCCTGACACTCCCAGGTATACCGTGACACTGCCAGGTACACCTCAGACACTGCCAGGTACACCTCAGGCACTGCCAGGTACACCTCAGACACTCCCAGGTACTCAGGTACCTCTGCACTCCCAAGTGCACCTCTGACACGCCCAGGCACCAATGACCTCCCAGGCCTCCCAGACACTCCCAGGTACCCTCCGACACTCCCAGGTACCTCGACACTCCAATGTACACCTCTGACACTCCCAGGTACACCTCTGACACTTCCAGGTACCTTCTGACCTCCCAGGTACACCACTGACACACCAGGTACTCACCAGTCCTCCTTGACACTCCCAGATACACCTCTCACACTCCCAGATACCTCCCAGGTTGCTACACACTCTGGTGCACTTCTGACAATCGTGCTCCTCTGTCACTCCCTGATACACCTCTGCTCCCAGGTACACCATGATGCTCCCAGGTACACCGCTGACACTGCCAGGTACACCTCAGACACTGTCAGGCCCTCAGGCACTGCCAGGTACCTCAGACCTCCCAGGTACACCTCAGGCACTCCAAGGTGTACCTCTGACACTCCCAGTGCACCTCTGACACTCCCAGGCACACCCCTGGCACTCCCAGGTACACCTCAGACACTCCCAGGTACACAGGCACTCCCAGGTACACCTGACTCTCCCTCTGACACTTCCAGGTACACCTCTGACACTCCTGTGCACCTCCGACACTCCCAGGTGCACCTCTGACACTCCCATGTCACTGACACTCCTGGTACCTGACACTCCCAATTTGCTTCCAGGTGCCTCTGACAATCCCTGGTACACCTCGCCTCCCAGGTACCTCTGACTCTCCCAGGTACACCTCTGAGCACTCCCAGGTGCTCCACTGACATTCCTGGTACACCTCTGACCTCCCAGGCACGCGTTCAGGCCTCCCAGATACACCTCTGACCTCCAAGTAATCCACTGACATTCCTGTGGTACACCTCTGACATTTCCCAGGTACGTCCGACCTCCCAGATACACCTCTGACACTCCCAGGTCACTTCGACCTCCCAGGTACACCACTGCCCACCAGGTGCTCCACTGACACTCCTTGGTACACCCTGACCTCCCAGGTACCTCTGACACCTCCCGGTACACCCTGAACTCCCAGGTACACCTTCTACACTCCTAAGTACACCTCTGAGCACTCCTAGGTGTCTGTTCACTCCCTGATACACCTCTAACTGCTCCCGGTACCTCTGACCTCCCAGGTATACCGCTGACACTGCCAGTTTACCTCAGGCTTGCCAGGTACACCTCAGACACTGGGTACACCTCAGACACTCCCAGGTACACCTCCAGACACTGCAAGGTGCACCTCTGACACTCCAAGTGCACCTCTGACCTCCCAGGCACACCAGCCAGCACTCCCAGGTACACCTCAGACACTCCCAGGTACACCTCCGACCTCCCAGGTACACCTCCCGACACTCCCAGGTACACCCAGACACTCCCAGGTACACCTCCGACACTCCCAAGCTCACCTCTGACCTCCCAGGTACACCTCTGACACCCCCAGGTACACCTGACCTCCCAGGTCACACCTGACACTCCCAGGTGCTCACTGACATTCTCTGGTACACCTCTGACCTCCCAGGTACGCCCGCTGATACTGCCAGGTACACCTCCGACCTCCCAGAACACCTCCGACCTCCCACAGAACTATCTCACACTCCCAGGTACACCTCCATCCTCCAGGTGCGCCTGTGACACTGGCAGGTACCTCTGACACTCCCAGGTACACCTCTGACCTCCAGGTACCCCTCGGCCTCCCAGGTACCTCCCAACCTCCCATGTGCTCCGTTGGCTCTCTGGTACACCCCAGACACTCCCAGGTACACCTCCGACACCCTACAGGTACACCTCTGACCTCCCAGGTACACCTCTGACCTCCCAGGTACACCTCTGGCCTCCCAGGTACCTCCTGACACTCCCAGGTACTCCACTGACATTCCTGGTACACCTCTGACACTCCCAGGTACCTCCGACACTCCCCGATACACCTCCTGACACTCCCAGGTACTCCACTGACATTCCTGGTACACCTTGTCCCAGGTACACGTCCTACACTCCCAGATACACCTCTGGCTCTCCCAGGTACACTTTGACACTCCCAGGTACACCACTGACACACCCAGGCCTCACCCAACACTCCTTGGTACCCTGTTGCTCCCAGGTACACCTCAGACACTGCCAGGTACTCAGACACTGCCAGGTACCTCAGACACTCCCAGGTACACCTCAGACTGCAAGGTGCACCTCTGACTGCTCAGGGTGCACCTCTGACACTCCCAGGCCAGCCAACCTCCACTGGGTACACCTCAGACACTCCCAGGTACACCTCCGACGCTCCCAGGTACACCTCTGACACTCAAGGTGCACCTCTGACACTCCAGGTACACCTCTGCCACTTCAGTTAAACTTCTGACACTCCCAGGTACACCTCTGGCTCTTAGGTACCTCTGCTTTCCCAGGTACTCCACTGGCATTCCCTGGTACCCTCTGGCCTCCCAGGTACGTCCACACTACCCTCTGCATTCTCTGGTACCTCTGTGACCTCCCAGGTACACTGAGTGCCTCAAACCTCCCAGGAACACCTCCGACACTCCCAGGTACACTTCTGCACACTCCCAGGTACACCTCCGAGCTTGCTCCCAGGTACGCCTCTGACACTACAGGTACACCTCTGACACTCCCAGGTACACCTCTGACACTCCCAGGTGCACCTCTGACACTCCCAGGGCTGACTCCTTTCCATACCTTTCGTTGATCCTGGTACATCCCAGACACTCCCAGGTACCTCCGACACCTGCTGGTACACCTCTGACACTCCCAGGTACACCTCCGACACTTCAGGTACCTCTGACACTCCCAGGTACACCTCCCACCTCCCAGGTACTCCACTGACATTCCTGGTACCTCTGACCTCCCAGGTACACCTCCGACCTCCCAGGTACACCTCTGACACTCCCAAGTACACCTCGGCCTCCCAGGTACACCTCCGACTCTCCAGGTACCTCCGACACT
>NW_024741410.1:0-14281 GCF_018991925.1 Homarus americanus
CCACGATTCTTGGGTCCGACCCAATATGCGTTGAACACTTCTGTTCACACAACGACTGGAGTGCAGCCACACTTCGCATTCTTCTCCCGGCATGCACAGAGGCAAGTGGGAATTGAGTTACCAATAATAGAAAACGAGAGTACTGAAGGGTTGAGAGAAGCTCACAAAGTAATTAAAGAAACTTCTGAACGAATGTCTAGAGAATTCCGGAACGTAGCAAACCGAGATAGAGTCAATCAGACAGTACAGTTAGGGGAAACTGTTTGGGTGAGAGATGAAGTTACTATCCCAGGTACCAGTAGAAAATTAAATGCTAAGTGGAAGGGCCCATATACAGTAACTGAAGTAATACGTAATGGTGTAGCGTATGAGTTAACCCACCTTTCAGATGAGACAGAAGTAATTCGACGAGCCGCAGAAAAGGTGAAAAGATGTATCAACAGAGATATGTTTGTCCATGTAAATGACATCCAGGTTCCCCCTAATGATTCTTCCTCTGAATCAGAGCCTGATGAGAGAGATGCTATACGGGATGAGGAGAGAACAGTAGTTGCTCCTGCTCCCCGATTTCCCGTAAGGATGAGAAAACCAGTGGTGAGACTGGATCTTTAAAAGCAGTGAGCTTTAAGTGACCCTCATTGGTTGATAATGAAGTGCACAATCAGTTATAAGTAACGTGTGGAAAAGGGAGAGGTAAAGAATTGATGATTTTTTTTTATTAAAAGTATTTTGCAGAGGAAGGGTCAATTTGCAGTAAAGACAGAGATTGGAAGATGGATTGGCAGTTATGCAATCATCTGAAGGGTATCTGTTACTAGTATGAGTAAAGATACCAGTGGTGAATTCTCAAGTTCTGGTTGGTAAGTCCTACGTAGGCTGGGTGTTGTTGGTATATAGGTGTAGAGTTCGTGACTTTCAGGGAGTATTCGGGCATATAAATATGGTGCTATTACTTCTACATGGCAAATGCCATAAGTACAGACAGTTTTTGGTTTGGTGGTGTTCTCATGAGGACCGTTTCGTTAGCATTGAATTCTTGGGAATACCCGCTCGATCGGAGTCCCTTGAAGGGTGCTGCCTCTCGCGAGTGCGACATAACTCTTAAGATTAAGGGCAACAAATCATTCCTTTGACTTGATGGGGTCCGTTCGTTTATGTCCTAGCTTGAGAAATCTATGTTAAATCTCAGTGTGTCCTGTCAGCATTTGACCAATCGCGTAAAAGAAACTTTCATAATCTATGAACATTGAAATTTGAGTTCTGTAAGGAAATTTTGAGTGTGCATTTTATCTACCGATGTGAGGGTGTATTTTGTAACATGTAACACCATTTATTATTATTATTATATGATATGAGGTATCTAACTCAAATCATTATTATTCTATGATGATGTACTTGACCCCATTTATTATTATATGATATGATGTATGTAACACCATTTATTATTATATGATATGATGTATGTAACACCATTTATTATTATATGATATGATGTATTTACCGCCATTCAGTATTATTATGACATGATGTACCTAACCCCATGTGCTATTATTTTGGTGCTATTTTGTAATATGTATCCCAATATATTTTTTATGAAGGTGTGTCACATTCTAATTGTATGTTAACAGATTTCCATTTCTTGTACCTAATCCTGACCACCGGTAGGGAATTATTTTTCTAGTTTTATTGATATAATTTGTGCAATGTTTTGTATGAGGATTTATACTTTATATTAATGATTTAATATGTATGTCACTACTTACGTGTTTTCTGAACGTTACCGCATAATGATGAATCTTGGGGAAGGAGGAAGCTTTGTAATGGTCATGATAAGAGCTAACCTGAAAACCTTAAGGATTCATATTACGCTCAAACGTCCACAAAACCTTCCGAGTCCCCCAGTGGAAACGTCCCCCGTTTTCTCTGTTTCCCCGCCTTTGTCTATGGGAGCAGACGCTGTATGCTGGGACCTGTTGCCATCCATTCCTTTGTAATCAATTTAATTCTGCTTTCGATAGCTGAGTCAGAGCATTGTTAGTGAAGATAATAGTAGAGAATGAAAATGAGTTCATAGTCTCAATTTCAACGTCAGAGGGTACCGTAAATTAATTCATCGGAATAGGAGTAGGTGGACTCCCTGGTCTGGTTTGAGTGAGGGCACGCGGGCATTTTAACCGTTAGTAAGTGCCCGTCCCTTCATCCATACAGGTATGCCATTCCACGCTGTGTTGTAATTTGCCCTTCTTTAAGTGATTTGACCCAATTGATAGTTGATTGTGCAAGTGTTACAGTAACGTAGTTGATATGCTCTGAGTAAAGTCATATTTACGTCTTTAACGTCCCCTGAAACGTGTTGTTGTTGTCACCGGTTAGTAAGTGCCCGTCCCTTCATCCATACAGGTCCCTACCGCAGCCTAGGCCGTGTCTGTAGGGTGGATGTTGTATCCACTATGTCTGGGGACATGTCCGAGGTCCAGTAGGATCAGTTACCTTCGTGAGACCCGGCCGTCAGACACTTCAGACCACCTATAGCCCCCATAGCTGGCTCGTCTGGCCCTAACGCTCGGTCCACGAGGTGACCCCAGACCACCAAGCCACACACCACTACCAGCCCCCATCATTGGTGGATGAATGTCTACCTCAGTAGGGCTATATTTGTGTGGTGGAATTAACCCACTGGGATCTCCAGAGTTCGTCGGATAGTACTCCATGGTGGCTGGACCCCATGGCTGTTGCTTGAGTATCACTCCTGACGACTGAGTGTTGTAGTGGCAGTTGCCTAGTATTTATGGTGCTAAGTGACTATCATAGTTGTGCTATTGAGTATGTCCACCCAGTAGGGTTGGAAGTGTATTGAATATGTCCATCCAGTAATGGTGTGAGTATGTTGAGCCTGAGGGCCTAGTAATAGATTTCGTCTGTTAGTACAAACCAATTTTTTCTTCTAATTTCATATTCATGTTTAAATAAACTTTGTATCTGTATAATTGGGTATATTATTTACCTACAGTATCTACCGTTATTTCTTCCCTATTGCTTGATACTATCATTACACCTACCCACGAGCCTCCTATCGTCACGCTACCAATGGTGATATATAAGAGTAAAAGGAATTGTTACTGGCACACAGGCCCTCATGAAGGGTGGCAGTAGCAGCCCTCATAAATGGTGGCAGCTCAAGCCCTCATAAATGGTGGCAGCTCAAGCCCTCGCTGAGTCTATGGATACGATAAGGAGACAACAAGCTTTGCTTGATGAACGGAGGGAAGAACCGGCTGTACCTACTCGTCCTGCCGTGGTTCCACTTTTGCCCCCCCTGCCATGGTTCCACTTGTACCTCCTCCGGCCGTGGTTCCACTTGTACCTCCTCCTGCCGTGGTTCCACTTGTACCTCCTCCTGCCGTGGTTCCACTTTTGCCCCCTACTAACGATATATCCAGCCGACCTCCTGGTCCCCATTACCACCAATACGTTCCGAGGCTGTCCTTGGACGACCTCGTTGGTCTTAACACAGACAACATCTTAACTAAATTCTGTAAGAGAGTAGAATATTGCGCAGTTAGCTCACGGGATAGATGGTATGTAGCTACCGACCGCATGGACCAGCAGATTGAAGACATGGTCCAAGTAGAACTCGGCACCAATGAGGAAAATTGGGATAAACTTAAAGCCACCTTGCGGAAGTTGTTTGTGAAACCAATCCCTCTGGAAGTTGCCTGGCAGGAATTTGCGAGGTTAGAGTACCATTTGGAAGATGATCCCCGGCGCTTTTTGGGCCAAGTTAAATCAGTTCTCACAACCATTTTCCGCCGGTATGGGCCCAGGGAAGGTGAAGAACAAACTTTGAAAGATAAATTGTACCAGAAACTGCCAGAACAGTTGAAAGAGGAGTTGATATCCTATTATTCCCCTTGTTGTCCAGTAGACACGATGGCCGAACAATTGGAGAAACTCCGACATATCTATCTGCGCAGTAACAGAACTGGGTATCCTGGTATCCGCCCAGTTCACAAGCATGCGACCCAAGAACTTCCCATAAGTGAAAGAGCCAGTCGGGCCGAAGGTAACGTAACAGGAGGAGCTTGGGGTACCAGTAGTAAGCGAGATCAACACGCGGTAGCCTTATTTGAAAGTCTTCGTAAAAGGTTAGTTGGAAAGCGACAGGGACCTTACTGTCCATATTGCCGAACACCGAATCATGATACTTCTACTTGCCCCTTAAATCCACCCCCACGTTCATGTTGGGATTGCTTGGAAGTAGGATGTCGGAGAAACAGTCAACGCTGCCCTGGACGCGCCAACCGTCGGCACTATCCAAAATATTGACATAAGCGGGTTCCTTCCAATGTGTCTCCTTGCATTTGGTTTACTGTAAATGAACGTGTCTGTCTTGCTTTAATAGATACAGGTAGTGAAGCCACCTTAATTCAGGAGAGCCTAGTAAAAACTTTGAATTTGCAACCCATCAAACCTTGTAAAGATAGATACCAGGGTGTTACGGGAGTTGAGCTAAAAATTAAAGGTAAAGTAGTCATAACAGTACAAGTAACACCCCAGTTGCAAGTCAGACACCATGCTATTGTGGTGGATGATAAGTACTTTAATGCAGAATTGCTATTCGGAGCAGATCTCCTTGGTAGATTTAGAGTAACCTGGGAACGTAAAAGGAAACTTTTCATTTGGGCAGGCCAGTCACATGAATATGGGAAAGTAGTAATGAGAGATCACATGCAAGGAATCAAATGCGTCAATAGATTGTCATTAAAGCCCGATGTACCTTGTCCACCACAGTTGAAGAGTCTCCATATTGATAGGAAGACTATTGTACGAGGCCACCATGCACCGATCTTATCCATCAAGGTGAAAGTGGAGATAGGTCAAATTCTGAGCATACGATTCACGCATAAAAGTTTCAACCAACAACCAGAGATATGTGTTAGAGTACAGCCAGATTCACGTATATATTTGCCAGTAAGTAATTGTACCGATAAATCAGTGTATTTGAGAGTTGGCACTGTCATTGGCGAATATGAGTTAATCCCAGAGGAGATAATCTCGTATGTTGACACTAAGGGAAATCACTTGGGACATATTCAACAGGTCTATGACAAATTGTGTAAAGTAAAGTCTTCAACTGAATTCTCCCTTTGTGCACCTCATCACCTAGCCATTCAAACAGAAGGAGAGGAGATCATCAAACCAAGTAAAAGTAAATGTAGGTGCTGATCAGAGAGTACCCTCCTCTGACTGTGTAATTTGTGCCGGAATTCCCAACGGTACAGTAAAGAAGGTCAGACATGTCCAAGAGATTTCCAACAGTATGATACCGGAATGTGACGAAGTAAAAGGCGGAACCACTAGACAAGAGAAGTTAAATGAGTTAATTAGAAACCAACCGTGGAACCATCTAGACCGAGAAATGCGTAAACGTTTGCGGAAAGTAATTCTAGCTCATGATTCCTTATTTGTTTTAGGACCACATGAAATTGGGTCAATTGCTGGTATACCCGCTAACATTCAGCTCGCCAACCACAAACCTGTCCGAGGACCACAGTATAGACACCCAGAGAAAGCAAAAGAAATAATTAAAGAAATGATAACAGATATGAGGGATCGTAATATCATTGAACCATCGACTGCCGCCTGGTTATCCCCCATTGTTCTGGTAACAAAACCCAACGGTTCAAAGCGTATGTGCTTAGATTTTCGAGCGGTCAATAAGCATTTGAAGGTCGACATACAACCCTTGCCACGAATTGACGAATTAGTAGAGAAAGCTGCAGGAAATAAATATTATGCCACATTAGATTTGAAGGATGCATATTATCAGGTCATCCTTAACGACAGCAGCCGAGATCTAACAACTTTTAGCGATGGGTACAATCTATGGAGGTTCACACGCCTTCCGTTTGGGCTCTCAGCTAGTCCTGCCGTTTTCACGCGAGAAGTAAACCGAGCATTAGCTCCATTAGCAGTTGAAGACTGGGTACGAAACTATCTTGATGATGTAATAGTATGGGCTCCTGACTTCCCCACCTTGTTGCAGAGACTCACCAGAGTATTTGAGAGATTTGAAGAGATGGGTATTAAACTAAACTTGTCTAAATGTCAATTTGGCCATAAGCAAGTTAAATTCTTAGGACATGTAGTTTCAGAGAGAGGCATTGAGCCTGACCCAAAACTGATTATAAACTAACTAATATTCTGACAAGTCATGAATTTTTTGGAGTGTCATTTAGTTTTAGTACCTCACTGAATTAACGAAACAGACTGTTGATTTTGCATGGTCAAATGAGTGTCAAGAAGCATTTCAGAAGTTAAAGCAAGCACTAGCTTCATATCCAGTTCTTGTCAAGGCCGATATTTATAAACCCTTCGAACTGCATAGTGATGCCAGCAATTTCTGCGTAGGCGCTTCCCTTAATCAGATACAAGAAGGTGGCTCTTTACGACCAGTGGGTTATTTTTCTAGAAAGCTAAAGCCGGCGGAAACTCGTTATTCCACCACCGATAAAGAAGCGTTAGGCATTGTATTAGCGTGCAGGTTCTTCCATCATTTTCTTTGGGGTACGCAGTTTACAATTAAGACAGATCACCAACCTCTAACATCCGTCTTTAGAAAGAAAACCAAAAGTCAGCGAATGAACCGTTGGATCTTAGAAATGAGAGATTACGCTTATAACATTGAATATAAACCCGGTAGAGCTAATGTAGTGGCTGATGCATTAAGTCGACCAGTCAGAACCTTGAGAAAAGTCATGCACGACCATGCTGCCGCTCAATTTCCCACACTAGAAGGTTTCACACAGGCAGACTTTGGTAAAGAACAACAAAAAGAACCCAGGTGGCAAGAGTTAAAACAGTATTTAGCAGGAGGTAACATTCCGCAACATAAGTACCCAAAGGCCACCGTTGATAGCTTTGAAGTAATAAATGGAGTATTGTACCTAGTAAAAGAACAACTCGATAAAGCATTGAAGTATTGTCTCGTAATCCCGCAACATTTACGTAAAGCCGCATTAGAGTTGGCGCATGACAATGCCACCTCAGGTCATTTAGGACGGTGGAAGACCATCACCCGAGTAGCTAATTTGTTTTATTGGCCTAACTATCGTAAAGATTGTGTTGATTATGTAGCATCATGCGAGACGTGTCAAAGGTTCAAGGGAACTAAAGGACTTACGCAACGTTGGCAAGAATTACCAGTCGTGAGCAAACCACTAGAACGAATTTCGGTGGATTTGACGGACATGCATTCCGGGATCAATGATTACCGATATGTGTTAACGATCATAGATCATTACTCAAGGTTCGTTAACTTCTATCCATTGCGCACGAAGAGCAACGCAAGAAGTTACCCGTGAATTTGAAAAGTTTGTTAATGTCTTCGGTAGTCCTACAGTAGTGATTGCGGATAATGGAGGAGAATTTACTGCCGCACAATTCAGGGAGCTCTGTCGATTAACTAACATTCAAGTGTATTTTACCTTGCCTTACCACCCCCGAGGTAACAGTATCACGGAGAGAATGCACCGAACTTTTAAGAACATTTTATCAATAATGTGTGAAGATAACCCGTGTCGCTGGCCACGATTCTTGGGTCCGACCCAATATGCGTTGAACACTTCTGTTCACACAACGACTGGAGTGCAGCCACACTTCGCATTCTTCTCCCGGCATGCACAGAGGCAAGTGGGAATTGAGTTACCAATAATAGAAAACGAGAGTACTGAAGGGTTGAGAGAAGCTCACAAAGTAATTAAAGAAACTTCTGAACGAATGTCTAGAGAATTCCGGAACGTAGCAAACCGAGATAGAGTCAATCAGACAGTACAGCTAGGGGAAACTGTTTGGGTGAGAGATGAAGTTACTATCCCAGGTACCAGTAGAAAATTAAATGCTAAGTGGAAGGGCCCATATACAGTAACTGAAGTAATACGTAATGGTGCAGCGTATGAGTTAACCAACCTTTCAGATGAGACAGAAGTAATTCGACGAGCCGCAGAAAAGGTGAAAAGATGTATCAACAAAGATATGTTTGTCCATGTAAATGACATCCAGGTTCCCCCTAATGATTCTTCCTCAGAATCAGAGCCTGATGAGAGAGATGCTATACGGGATGAGGAGAGAACAGTAGTTGCTCCTGCTCCCCGATTTCCCGTAAGGATTAGAAAACCAGTGGTGAGACTGGATCTTTAAAAGCAGTGAGCTTTTAAGTGACCCCCATTGGTTGATAATGAAGTGCACAATCAGTTATAAGTAACTGTGGAAAAGAGATAGGTAAAGAACTGATGATTTTTTTTTATTAAAAGTATTTTGCAGAGGAAGGGTCAATTTGCAGTAAAGACAGAGATTGGAAGATGTATTGGCAGTTATGCAATCATCTGAAGGGTATCTGTTACTAGTATGAGTAAAGATACCAGTGGTGAGTTCTCAAGTTCTGGTTGGTAAGTCCTACGTAGGCTGGGTTGTTGGTATATAGGTGTAGAGTTCGTGACTTTCAGGGAGTATTCGGGCATATAAATATGGTGCTATTACTTCTACATGGCAAATGCCATAAGTACAGACAGTTTTTGGTTTGGTGGTGTTCTCATGAGGACCGTTTCGTTAGCATTGAATTCTTGGGAATACCCGCTCGTTCGGAGTCCCTTGAAGGGTGCTGCCTCTCGCGAGTGCGACATAACTCTTTAGATTAAGGGCAACAAATCATTCCTTTGACTTGATGGGGTCCGTTCGTCTATGTCCTAGCTTGAGAAATCTATGTTAAATCTCAGTGTGTCCTGTCAGCATTTGACCAATCGCGTAAAAGAAACTTTCATAATTTATGAACATTGAAATTTGAGTTCTGTAAGGAAATTTTGAGTGTGCATTTTATCTACCGATGTGAGGGTGTATTTTGTAACATGTAACACCATTTATTATTATTATTATTGGATATGAGGTATCTAACTCAAATCATTATTATTCTATGATGATGTACTTGACCCCATTTATTATTATATGATATGATGTATGTAACACCATTTATTATTATATGATATGATGTATTTACCGCCATTCAGTATTATTATGACATGATGTACCTAACCCCATGTGCTATTATTTTTGGTGCTATTTTGTAATATGTATCCCAATATATTTTTTTATGAAGGTGTGTCACATTCTAATTGTATGTTAACAGATTTCCATTTCTTGTACCTAATCCTGACCACCGGTAGGGAATTATTTTTCTATTTTTATTGATATAATTTGTGCAATGTTTTGTATGAGGATTTATACTTTATATTAATGATTTAATATGTATGTCACTACTTACGTGTTTTCTGAACGTTACCGCATAATGATGAATCTTGGGGAAGGGGGAAGCTTTGTAATGGTCATGATAAGAGCTAACCTGAAAACCTTAAGGATTCATATTACGCTCAAACGTCCACAAAACCTTCTGAGTCCCCCAGTGGAAACGTCCCCCGTTTTCTCTGTTTCCCCCGCCTTTGTCTATGGGAGCAGACGCTGTATGCTGGGACCTGTTGCCATCCATTCCTTTGTAATCAGCGTTTTAATTACTTTGTTCAGGTGAAGCATTGTTAAGTGAAGATAATAATGAGAATGAAAATAGGTTTATAAGTCAATTTCAACGTCAGAGGGTACCGTGGTAATTCATCAATGAATAGAGGGTAGAATTGGACTCCTGGAAACTAGGTTGGTGAGAATGGGCATTTAACTAGTTAGTAAGTGCCGTACTTCCATTATACCTGAGTCCCCCTACATATATTCGAGCGTGTCTATATGATGAGATGTTGTATCACTATGTCTGGGAGGAACATGTCCGAGGTCAGTAAGATCAGTGGAGACTTAAAAGTAATTTTCAGACCACCCTACCATTTTATAGCTAACTGGCTCGTCTGGCCCTAACGCTCGGTCCACGAGGTGACCCCGGACCACCAAGCCACACACCACTACCAGCCCCCATCATTGGTGGATGAGTGTCTACCTCAGTAGGGCTATATTTGTGTGGTGGAATTAACCCACTGGGATCTCCAGAGTTCGTCGGATAGTACTCCATGGTGGCTGGACCCCATGGCTGTTGCTTGAGTATCACTCCTGACGACTGAGTGTTGTAGTGGCAGTTGCCTAGTATTTATGGTGCTAAGTGACTATCATAGTTGTGTTATTGAGTATGTCCACCCCGTAGGGTTGGAAGGGTATTGAATATGTCCACCCAGTAATGGTGTGAGTATGTTGAGCCTGAGGGCCTAGTAATAGACTTCGTCTGTTAGTACAAACCAATTCTTTCTTCTAATTTCATATTCATGTTTAAATAAACTTTGTATTTGTATAATTGTGTATATTATTTACCTACAGTATTTACCGTTATTTCTTCCCTATTGCTTGATACTATCATTACACCTACCCACGAGCCTCCTATCGTCACGCTACCAATGGTGATATATAAGAGTAAAAGGAATTGTTACTGGCACACAGGCCCTCATGAAGGGTGGCAGCTCAAGCCCTCATACTTGGTGATACAGTTGGTCTTACCCAAGCTAGTGTCAGTAGAATTATTAGAGATGTGACCCAAATTCTCACAGAAAGGGCAAGATTTGAAATAAAGATGCCAACAGGTAATGTACAAATAGCAAGAACTGTGCAAGGTTTTGCCAGAATAAGAAACCTTCCAAGAGTCATTGGTGCAATTGATGGAACACACATACCCATAAAAGCCCCAATTGAAAATGAAGGAACATATGTAAACAGGAAGCGATACCACTCTCTCAATGTACAAGTAGTATGTAATGCCGATGGGTTGATCACAAACTACAGCACCAAGTATTCAGGTTGTAAACATGACGCCTTCATCTGGGCCAACTGCTTACTTCGCCGTCGCTTTGAGGCTGGTGATTTTGGTGATAATTATTTGATTGGTAAGTTTAAATGGCACGGTTAAGATTTTTCCTATTTCAGCTAATCAATGTGACTAGGTGGAACATAGGCTCTAATGCTAGGAGGACCTTACTTAACTGCCCAGTACATGATAAATCATTCATTTGTTGAATTAAGGAACGGTACACTTTTACAGCTAAGTTTGACATCACTGACCTTATAAACCTATGCTGAACCTAATAACTTTCCCTAAACCAAGCTATGACACTTGACGGCACATACATAATTAGTGGCCCACACCTAATATCTTTATTTGTCTTACAGTTGGTTGTTGAAAAATGGTTAAAATATTTGTGCTATATTGCTATTTTTATATGGAAGCAAATACATTATGCCTCATTGTTTGGTAATGCAGCTATATAGTTTATATGTTTTTTGCTTATAGGTACAAGAGTGGGCTGAGGGATTAATTCCCCCAAGGGCATTGTAATTTTTTTTTATTATATTTCTTATTGAGCTGTACATTTATTTCTTTATTTTTTAATCACTCCTGTTATTCCAGGTGACAGTGGGTACCCATTAGAGGCATTCCTCATGACACCATTCAAAAACCCCTCAACCCCTGGAGAAGTTAGGTATAACAACAGCCATACCAAAACCCGCGTAGTTGTAGAGCAAACTTTTGGTGTCCTAAAATCACGATTTAGATGCCTTCACCGTTCTGGTGGATCACTTCAATACGATCCTTCCAAATGTGCCAAAATTGTAAATGCATGTTTCCTTCTTCACAATTATTGTTTAATGAGAAGGGTACCACTTCCCCACGACATGGTCGACGATGATGGAGAGATTGACAATCCAGCTGAAGCTGTAGCAGGGACAGGCCAAGCAGTCAGAGCCAATGTAGTCCATAATTGGTTTACTGGATGAATTAAAATCAAATATCAATTCACCAATACATTTTTCCTCTGTTTAAATAGTATTTTTTAGTGCAGTATACAGAGGTAATGCGAATAAAGCGTACATTGATTTAACTTTTATTTTCAATATACTGTACATAATAAAATAAACTTCTTTATAGAAATTAAATGCCTTTCTCTTACCTTAATAGTATATGTACTATATCCTTGAACAAATTTGATTCCAATACAGTATACTTTTAATACTACTAAATACCAAAGGCACTAAAGTTTGTGAAACAAAAAATCCTTACATAAAACATATTTGAGAAATTGAAACAATAAAAAAATATTGCTACTGTTTGCATCTTAAACTACACAATTTGACATGGGTCACCACATCGTTGTGAAATAATAATACAACTACTGTTATTTGTTGCCATTTTTTAGATTTAAGAATGGAATACAGTATAATTTTCATGTCTAGAATTACCTGCATCAATACCCGTAAGTTAAAAGAAACTTATAACCCAATACTGTACTACTGTAAGTAATAAAGAAAAAAATAGAATACTCTTTGCTTGTTAAGCTATAAAATGTAACATGAGACAGCACATCCTTATGAAAGAACCAATGCAACAACTTGCGCTTTGGAGACTAATGTGTGTTAAATAGCAGCGATTACAGTAGGCTGTTGGTGAATTTGCACCATTATTTCTGTTTCAACCTACTTGAATCATACTTCGCAAACTACAAACTAATAAATAAAACTCGTTGAACTGGAAATTGACTACATCTTACAAAATAAAGGAACCTTTAAAAAATAAAAATAAGTACATGAGCCTCTTTTCAAACATATAATTTTGAGTGTGGTCGGAACTTTTACCCAAAACCTGGGTAAACATTACCCGTAGTAGCACTGCAACACATGTTATTAGTTGACAAATGTGTGTCTTTCACTTAACTTCATGATTTTAATGAACTTATGGAGAGCTAAATATTCCTGTTACATTTTCATGACTAGTATAGGCTGCAAGTGAAAGTTACACAATTTTTTAACATGCCGTCTTCCTTCATAACAATCACTCAAAGGAAAATTTATAATAAGTGTTTGATGACTTCATACACATACCATAAACACAGCATCATTGGATAGGATTTTTCGACTGCATAACTCTTGCAATGCACTCGGTGTTCGCTACAAGCTGTAAAAAACTGTCCCTCATTTGTGTTTGAACACGAAGCATCTCTCGAAGAAGATCTTCATCTTTTCGGGCAGAAGAGGTTCGTGGCCTCCTGCCACTTCTGATCGTACTTGGCATTGGAGATGAACCCATTTCATCAGTGGAATCACCAGTTACAGTTGACCTAACAGCTGTGGCAGAAGGGGTACTAGACCTACTTCGCTGTTCCGTGGTAGCAGCAATAGGTTGACGAGTATTGCTTGAACTACATGTTTCTACCTCATATGTTCCGGATGATGAAATTCCAGGAATGTTTGTAGGTGCTGAAGTTTCAGGTTCTAAATGCACAATGGGTACTGTGATATCATGTTCCTGTATATCCTCATTCAGAATGAGGGTTATAGAATCATCTTTCTCTTGAACGGGCCGAAACATAAATTCCTCTCGGAAACAACTACCGGTAGCTGTAAACCTAGCTCCTGAGGGTCCGGGGGTTGGTTCTCTTTCTTCTTCTGGAAAGAAATGTAGTATAATAGGTTGATTGAAGTCTATGTTAAGAGTATAATTAAAATATTACACTATTTCCAAATATACAAAAGCTTTTAGGAAAAATGATGGTTTGAAAAATAGTGTTGACCATCTAAATATATTTGTTTAAAATATTTTTAAATCTAAATATCAACTAGGCGTTAAATTTCTTATATTTGCACTTCTCAATTTTGTCCATTAACATACGAGTTATAACAACATTTAATATATAACTTAGGGAAGCAATAAACAAGCTAGAAATGAAACCAACTTACTAGTGTTGTTATTTTTCAAAATTATATAAAAAATCAGTATACTGTACAGTATTTCCAAATCAAGATGTGAAAAAATGTCTCCAAAAGTTTTTTTTAAATAAAAAGAAGGACAGAAAAGAACAAAATATATATCAGGGGGTTGGAAAAGTATTTTGACTGAATTACCATTAATAGGTTCTTCACTTTCAACATCCCCTGGAATCCTTGTATAGAGGCTGGATCTAATAGTTGAAGAATTGCTTCTTCAATTGCAGTGTATGTAATTTCAATTTGGGGGCCGCCACCTTGAAGAGAAAATATAAATAATAACTGTCTTACTGTGAGCTGTGGTTACATACACTATACGCTAACTATGTTATATTTGGCAGAAATCATAGTTACAAAGGAATCTACTGAAATAGTTCCAAACATTATAACCTAACCTATCACAAAAATTCTCCTTTATCTATGTCAAAAGTTAATTAGATTTAAGGTAACAAACAATAAATGGTAAAATAAGTCAAAAAAAATAGTC
>NW_024741411.1:5000-19062 GCF_018991925.1 Homarus americanus
GTAAACAAATGGTACCTGGTTTGGTTTTGGTTTGGTTACGTTAGGATAGATTTGCGTCAGGTTAGGTTAGGATTGCGTCAGGTTAGGTTACGTTAGATTTGCGTCAGGTTAGGTTAGGATTGTGTCAGGTTAGGTTACGTTAGATTTGCGTCAGGTTAGGTTGCTAGAGTCGGTGCAGCGAAGAATGACAAAAATGATTCCGGGACTTAGAAACCTTCCATATCAGGATAGGTTAAACAAACTTAACTTGCATTCCCTAGAAAGACGAAGAGTGCGGGGAGATATGATAGAAGTATTTAAGTGGGTGAAAGGAATCAATAAAGGGGATATAGATAAAGTTCTTATAATATCCGAGCAGGATAGGACTCGGAGCAACGGATTTAAGTTGGATAAGTTTAGGTTTAGGAGGGAGATAGGAAGAAACTGGTTCACAAATAGGGTGGTGGTCGAGTGGAACAAGCTTAGCAACTTTGTTGTAAGTGCTGGAACTCTGGAAAGTTTCAAAAGGAGGCTAGATAGATTCATGGATGATAGAGAGTGGTAGTAACTCTCGACAGGAGCTGCCATGCACAGGCCAACCGGCCTATTGCAGACTCCTTATTTTCTTATGTTCTCCTTCAACCTCACAAATCACCCAAATCCCCCTTTCTCCCTTTCCCCCTTCACCTTGCCCATCCTACCCCTCGTTTGTTATCTCTCTCTCTCTCTCTCTCTCTCTCTACAAAAAAGAGCACCAAGGATTACGTCCTCAAACTTTGGTGGGGGGGGGAAGGCATCGACTTCATCCCACCTTTTTCCTCTCCTCGTCCTACCCCTCCCTCCATCACCCCCTCCCTCCACACTCCATCTTCCTCCTCCTCCTTTTCCTCCCCCTCTTGGTAATTAGCGTCTTGTCTCAATGTGTGTGTATAAGTAATAATAATAATAATAATAATAATAATAAAAATAATAATAATAATAATAATAATAGACCACTGTTAGCCCCAGATACATCTCTGAGTTTCCAGACCCTGCCGCGTGGAGGCCAGTGGTGAGAGGGTCCTTTTTTTTTTTTTTTTTTTTTTTTTTATTAGGCTGGGTGGTGGAGGGTGCGAGGAGTCTGGTCCGGCCTTCTGACCTCAGGCCCGACATGGGGGGAAGCGGGTCACCAAGTTCAGGAGGCGACTTATGCCCTGGTCCACCTGATCAGGAAGGCCTGTGAGGGTCACTTCATCACTATTGTCGTTTTTATTGGGAAATTTTATCTTTATTTTGAGCGCTTGAGTAACGGGTCGGATATTTTGGCCCTTAAGACCGATGACCTTCCCGTGTAGGGCCTTGGGGATGCAGAGTGTTTGGGATACTGGTGTGGTGACCCGACGCCTCTCCTTCTCTTCAGCTATCAAAGCCTTTATGCGGAGGACGGCGTCCTTGACGAGAGTTTTGTCTTTCCCTTCGACGATGATGGGCTCATCCTTTGACCCCTTGCGAGGGACAAGCACCCGGATGTTGTATTTTACCTGTAGCTCCTTCATAGTGGAGCCTCCGGGGCCAATAATGACGCCAAAGAGGCAGTTATCTGCCTTCACCGTCTCTGACACCGTCTCCTCGACCCATTGTGCCCTCATACGGGACATCCATGGTGGAAGAGGACGACTTTTCTCCTGGTTGACCTTCATAACTTGCCGCCGTTCAAAAGGGTTATTGTTGAGACGTGAACTCATTTTATAATACCAGTAACAGCGTAGAACCAGACCACAAGACTCAGATTTTGAGGTGTAAGAAATAATGTAGTAAGAGGCTGTTATAGTGAAACTCTGATGATGAACATATAGTTATAGTCACCCTGTTATAGTGAACATACAACATGTAGTTGTAGTGAACCTGTTGATATAGTGAACCTGTTATAGTGAACAAGTAGTTGTAGTGAACCTGTTGATATAGTGAACCTGTTATAGTGAAAATGTTATATTGAACATGTAGTTGTAGCAAACCTGTTGATATAGTGAACCTCTTATAGCGAACATGTTATAATGAACATATAGTTATAGTGAACCTTTTACTTGTGAACATTTGGAAATAATGAACCTGTTATAGTGAACTTGTTATAGTGAACATGTTAAAGTGAACCTGTAATAGTAAACATGTTAAATTTACCCTGTTATAGTGAACATGTTGTAGTGAACCTGTTATAGTGAACCTGTTATAGTGAACATGTTAAATTGAACCTGTTATAGTGAACCTGTTATAGTGAACCTGTTAAATTGAACCTGTTATAGTGAACATGTTACAGTGAACCTGTTATAGTGAACAAGTTATAGTGAACATGTTGTAGTGAACCTGTTATAGTGAACCTGTTATAGTGAACCTGTTGTAGTGAACCTGTTATAATGAACATGTTAAATTGAACCTGTTATAGTGAACCTGTTCTAGTGAACCTGTTATAGTGAACATGTACTTTAGGGGGGAGGGAAAAAACACTTTTATTTGAGTTGCAGGCTGCACTTTTCAGGCATCGTTTGTATGGCTGTAACAAACACCTGTGCAAAATTTCATGCCATTTCATGCATACTTACCCTGCCGCATCGCGAACGACTTTTTGTCAACTTTTAGTGTATACCAAAAATTAGGTGTCATTTAATGTTTTCCAGGATAATGATAAATTTTACATGGGTGACATCGATTTAATTCACATGTTATTTTACAGGTACACCGTATAGAAAATCATTACAAGTTCATATTGAAATTCTTTTTTGTGCGGAACCTTGGCATCATTTTCCTAGACAATAATCTTTGCCTAATATATCCATCTCTCGATTCGTATCCCGTCACTTCAGTGCAAGCTTCAGTCATCACTTTTATGCCTCTCTCGACCGCCTGAGTGCTGTTTGGCCACTTGGGCACCACTAATGGTGTCTCAAGAATGTCATTAACCTGTAGATTTGACAGAGAAGCAATGTAAGGAGGCTCAGTCTTGAGTTCATTCCTCCAGTTAATCATGGAATGATAGTTTTTTGCTTGCCACTTTAGTTTCGGAGTCACCACCTTTCTCATGTTGACTACAGGAGGCACATCCTCATTCCCATCTCCATCTTTACCCTCCTCATCAGTATAGTTTAACAAATTCTCGTCAACAGCAGCATCAGAATCTTCCTCCTCCTCTAACAGTCATGTCCTCATCTGCACACATACCAAGAAGAAGTTGATCTGTGTGGGCGAAGTATGCATTTCTCTGGACAGCCTTCTTCACTATCGTCTCCTCCTCACTATTCAGGTGTTTCATATATAGCAGGGACTGGAATACGTTCCTTGAGCCGTGTGTTACGTAAGGGTGTATCTTGATGTAAAACCACATTGGAGCACTGAACTTTATTATTGTAATGACAATTCTTTTCAACTCATGGCTGGGTCTTGATGTTGCTACATACAGCCTGAGGATTCTACTCCATAAGGTGTTCCACCTTGACACACAGGGAGGACCTGGCTCAATAGCAGCCAAGTCATCTTCAACAACACCTGTGATAACTCCTTTACAAATCCTATACAGGTATTTCTGATCCCAGGACAGATCTTTCTCCACTTCATCATTAAACACAGGGAAATCAGGGAAACTGACTGGCTGGAAGGCGACAACTGGAAGCTCAGACAAAGACTCCTTGATCTGCTTTCCAATGGGACCACGCCAATGCTCAGGACCACTTGGTTTACCATCATAGTGATAAAAAACTGCGCGGAAAGGCAGCTCATTTCCGTGAAGCTGACATATGAAATAATGGAGCGGGTGACCAAGTAACATTTCAAGATGATGAATGACTCCATTTTCTGATCCTACATTTACATTGGTTCCATCACAACCAACACACACAATGGGCTGCTGGGTTAGATTTTTCTCCACCAGAAACTCGTGAATAGTTTTGGCAATCTGCTTTCCGTGTCCAGTCTTGGGAGTCACATGTGTGAGATATTCATTGCCAGGCTCAACCATGATGACATAATGATCTTTCACCATCATCCTCGAACTCCATTTCTCGGTCTTCTCATTCTTTATCATCACACGAGTGGCGGTCTTCTTACCATCAAAATAGAGTGACGTCAAATTATCTAAACTAGCCATCTCAATTTCTTGCCTCTTAAATCGGTATTTTTGTCTCGCATCCCGCAGCTTATGTGGTCCAATAACCTGACTCTTGTCATCCTTTGTGATAATGCCATAGTCAGTTAAGGTGGCAGTAGCAATGGCAGCTCCAGCATAATCACTAATCAAGTATCGGTCACAAGCGGCAGCCAGTGTAGGGAGTCTTGTCCGGTTCTGTGAACTGGTGTCTGTCAGAGCCCTTGGATCAGGGACAAAATCAGCATCAGTATTGACGAGAGGAATATCTCTTGAATCATCTGAATTATCCTCAACATAAGGAATATCTCCAGCTACCAGATATCTATGTTTTTGCTCAAGCTGTCTCCTAACTCTGTCCGCATCATGCTTCTCTCTTGCCGTCACTCTGTCCCACATCTTCGTCACTTTCATGTCAACCCCTGCAATCTTCATCTTCCTGTCACCTCGCTGGTCAAGGACAAGACAACTTAAATGAAATAAGAGATATGAAAAAAAAGTTGATAAACACTGAACAGAACATTGCACCGCCACAGCGGCTGTTTGGCTAGTACTGTAGGTAAATTTAAAAATTTCAGTAGAAAATGCGGCAGACTAAACCTCGACATATCAGCTTCAAATTTGGCATGGAGTCTTAGATATGTATAAGGAACAATGCCTGAAGAGTGCAGCTTTGAGCAAAATTTCACTGCCCCCTAATGTACTTATTCTAATAATCCATAAATGTCTTTTGACTTGTTCGAAAATGAGATTACATGAATTTGCTGTCATTTCTCAGTTGAAAATATACACGATGCTATGTTAGAGTTTGTGTGTGTGTGTGTGTGTGTGTGTGTGTGTGTGACTTTAATGCTCTTGGTATATGTCTTATTTTCCAATATACTGAAGACAGAAGAGAATAGTAAAAAATAATAGGATAAATATTTCACATACGTAGATAAGAACAACAAAACAAGGTAGATAATTTAAACAAAGACAGACAGACAGATATTCGGTAAGATTACTTCATTAGTGCGACATGTTCAAGTTCTATGTCAGAATACAGAGTTAGGTTAGGTTAGGGTGAGGATATTAAACGTCATTCTTTTTTTTATATCACTTTGGGACAAATAACCTACATCTTGGACCACTAGACCATCCCCTTTCCCTCCCCTTTTACCTCCCCTGTCTCTTCTTGAATCAATTATAGGTGATAGCATCCGATCGCATCAAGAGAAAAGCAAATTAATCTACGACTCTCAACATGGGTTTACAAAGGGAAAATCTTGTCTAACAAATCTGATGACGTTTTTTAGGAAAGTTTTCGAGGTAGTAGATAATGACGAAAATTACGATGTTAATTACTTAGACTTTAGCAAAGCGTTTGACAGAGTACCGCATCAGAGGCTTCTGAGGAAAATTAAGGCGCATGGTATCGAAGGGAAAGTTTCAAATTGGATAAAATCATGGCTCACCGATAGAACGCAGAGGGTCAGCGTAGATGGTGTTAAATCTGAGTGGGGCCGTGTAACCAGTGGGGTTCCCCAGAGGTCAGTACTAGGCCCACTCTTGTTCATAATCTACATAAACGATCTAGATACTGGGATCAGCAGTGACATAAGCAAGTTTGCGGATTACACCAAAATAGGGCGGCATATTAATTCAGGGCAGGATGCAAATGCATTACAGGAGGATCTAAATAAACTGCAGGGGTGGTCTGAAAAATGGCAAATGAAATTCAACACCAGCAAGTGCAGCGTACTTAATAATGGAAGAACAAATACTGATAATTATACAGCCTTAACAACATCAACCTAGAGAAGTCGACTTGTGAAAGAGACCTAGGAGTACTTGTAAGCCCGGACCTACGGCCTAGAAAACAGTGCGTTAATGTTCGAAATAAGACAAACAGAGTATTGGGTTTTATATCTAGAAGTGTAAGTAACAAAGTGCAGAGGTGTTATTGCAACTATATCTTGCGCTAGTCAGGCGCACCTCGATTTATGGGGTTCAGTTCTGGTGCCCTTGATTATAGAATAGATATCAATTCCATAAGTCGGGTGCAGCGAAGAGAATGACAAAAATAGTTCGGGACTTAAAGGCAACCCGCTATCAGGATAGGTTAAAGAAAACTTAACGTCCCTAGAAAGGCAGGGGTGGGGAATATGATGGTGACGTGTTTTAGTGGGTGAAAGGAATCAATAAAGGGGATATAGATAAAGTTCTTATAATATCCGAGCAGGATAGGACTCGGAGCAACGGATTTAAGTTGGATAAGTTTAGTTTTAGGAGGGAGTTAGGAAGAAACTGGTTCACAAATAGGGTGGTGGACGAGTGGAACAAGCTTAGCAACTTTGTAGTAAGTGCTGGAACTCTGGAAAGATTCAAAAGGAGCCTAGATAGATTCATGGATGATTGAGTGGTAGTAACTCTCGACAGGAGCTGCCATGCACAGGCCAACCGGCCTATTGCAGACTGCTTATTTTCTTATGTTCTTATGTTCTTATGTTAGATTTGCCTCAGGTTAGATTAGGTTAGCGCTAAGGAGTTTAATCCGAAGGTGAATAAGCTTGTGTTTAATCTTCACGTAATCCACCTTTATGCTCTTGTGAGAATGATGAAGTTTTAGCAGCAAATAACCGTAAATTTTATAATATAGATAAAAAAATTAATTCAGAGTTAAGTCAATTTTGTTTTGTTTACTTAAGAAAATCTTTTACCGATTTCCAAGAACTAAATGATCATAATACTGGGAAAAAAATAGTGGAGAGGTATTTCACAATCTTATGACTGAGGCAGATTATTTTTTATCTAGTATAAACTGTGACCGACCATAAATTTTAGGAAGACCAAATCGGAAAAAATATATATCACTTCAGGTCAATTTGGGAGCACTAATATATATTTAACCGTGAAAGTCTTCAAGTAAGAAAAATATATAAACCAAGACTATTTTTTGTGACTTAAGAAATAAAATTTGTCCTTAAATAAAAACTATGTACCTCCATCTGCTCAATTTATCTGCACTAAAATAATATAATTAATTCTTACAACATTCGAGTTGTCGATATTGACAAAAAAATATCCACTCAAATTTAATACTTAATTTTCTTATCAATCAATGTAAATAATTATTATTATGAGGAAATAAAGTAACTTTCTTATTTAGGGAATGATAATAATAATAATAATAATAATAATAATAATAATAATAATAATAATAATAATAATAATAATAATAATAATAATAAATATACTTGGTAATTCTGTAAACTATTATCAATGTCGTAGGAAGAAAATAACATTGTATTTCAAGTTTATTGGAAGTTATAATAAACGACCAGCTGACAACACTAATTCAACCTGTTACCTGCATTGTTTACACACACACACACACACACACACACACACACACACACACACACCTAAATAAACTTTAAAACACAATTCAAAACACAAATTGTATACCTTCATTTAATTTACAAACATAATTTTGAACTACCTTGAACTAAAGAAACACTGTTTTCATCCAAGTAGTCGATACCCCAGGGTGAAAATTTCTCCAGATAATACAACGTCATTTAGACCATTGAGAAACAGTGTACTTTAATGAGGCTGAGAATCACTGAGCATAAGCATGAGAACGACACACCTGAACGTCTTGAAATTACCAGGTATTGCAACTCTCTCTCTCTCTCTCTGTCTCTCTCTCTCTCTCTCTCTCTCTCTCTCTCTCTCTAGCTCTCTTTCTCCCTCTCTCTCTCCCTCTCTCTCTCTCTCTCTCTCTCTCTCTCTCTCTCTCTCTCTCTCTCTAGCTCTCTCTCTCTCTCCTCTCTCTCTAGCTCTCTCTCCCACACACACACATTGCGACTGGTGACCTTTACTCAACCTGGGAAAAAATATAGTACAAAAAATACATAATAACCTCAAGTATCTAATCTGAACGAAAAAAAAAATGCGACTGTCACTATTATCATCACGTGGTCTAACAAGTGGTGGTAATGGTCCATAATAGGTCATCCTTCTGTGTACTTAGGCCACAGCATAATAACAGAAATTAGCATATCGTTTTGAAGAAATGTCGCCAAATTGATGTATTTATTCACCAACGAGAGTAAATGACAACAGTAATAATGACACACATATGGAAAAAAAATAATAACATTAATAATTCCCAGCGTATCGAGGAAAATCTTTGAATCGACTGAAGATTAACCAGGCTTAAGCTAACCCAACTCAACCTAACCCAACCAAACCCAATCCATCTAAACCTATCTCGACCTAACCCAACCCAGCCCAACCCCAAGTAGCACTAAAGAATTTAATCATCAAGCTCAAATAAGCTGTGGTACTTAATCTTCACCTGACCCAAAACTTCTAGGAATGTCGCTATAATCACCCCCTCCTCCACCCTTCCAAAATAGGTTCCCAAGCAGTGATAAAACAGCAGGGGATACGTACCCTGGTGTTTACAGCGTCACGGCTCTATTCCTCACTCACTCACTCACTATCTTGGTGTTGGGGTTGGGGTGGGGGTGGGGGTGGGGTGGAGTGGGGTGGGGGTGGTATGATAGTCAACTCGTAAGCGGGAAGACTGAGAAAGAGTGGAAGAGGAATGAATGAAGAGAGGTGAACAAAGTAGAGAGATGAGAGGAGAAAGAAGTACGGAGATGAGAAAAGGAAAATATCAAAAGCGAAGGAAAGATAAAAGAACGTAGAAGAATGAAGGGAGGAGAAAGTAGAGATGAGAGAAGAAAAGAACGAAGGCGGAGAAAACAAGAATGTAGAAGGTAGACGAAGAAAAAATGAGAAAGAAAAGAGTATGTAAAGAGAAGATAGAAAATTACAAGAAAAGAGAAAAAAAGGAAAAGAAGAAAAGATGATGATTTAAGAAGACGGAGAAGAATGACGCTGGGTAATGAAGAAAAAAAATCGAATAACAAAAGACAAAAATAGAAGAAAGGGGAAGAGAATAAATAGAATGAAGACGATAGTAGACGAAATAAAGAAAACTAGAACAGAGAAGAGAAAAAGTAGAAAAGAAAGGAAAAAGGGAATAAGAAATAACAGAGGAAAAAATAATAAGAAATACATAATAGAAGATGAAGTTGAAAGGAAAAGATACACAAGAGACAAAAAAGTGATGCTAAAAAAAATAAGCAATACAAGAAAGGAATAACAGGCATAATAAAACATATTTATCGGTGGTGTGTGTGTGTGTGTGTGTGTGTGTGTGTGTGTTTGTGTGTGTGTGTGTGTGTGTGTGTTCGCCGCATCTTTATCACAGTTACGCTTCGGTTCCCCTTTTATTACATTACTCAGTAGTTTTCTTAATTTTTCTTCCTCTTCCTCTTCTTCAACCTTTTCTTTCACGGTATCTTTATCGTCTTCCTTGTTTAGAAGAATTGATCCGTGAAGGTTAGGTTAGGTTACGTTATGTTTGGTTAGGTTACGCTACGTTTGGTTAGGTTACGCTACGTTTGGTTAGGTTAGGTTACGTTTGGTTAGGTTAGGTTAGGTTACGTTTGGTTAGGTCAGGTTAGGTTAGGTATCCTTCAAAATGTTAATATTCCCATACCATGACACTATCGTCCAAATAAATGTTAGGGATTTGTTATCGTTAAAAATACAAAATTACAATACAAAATATAACAAAATTACAAGACGCCAAGCTTGTGTGGGTAACGCTGCTGGTTAACTTCTCTTAGTAAGACAGTGTTCAAAGGCCCCAAGCAGACGAGTTTGGAGGACAAGGAGGGTAAGGGAGATCATACATACATACATACATACATACATACATACATACATACATACATACATACATACATACATACATACATACATACATACATACATATACATACATACATACATACATACATACATACATACATACATACATACATACATACATACATACATACATACATACATACATACATATACATACATACATACATACATACATACATATACATACATACATACATACATACATACATACATACATACTTTGGTCCATAATGGCTCTCAATAATTTTACAAACAAACAGTGAAAAAAAAGGGTAATACATTTGGTCCGAAGGTGTGTGTGTGTGTGTGTGTGTGTGTGTGTGTGTGTGTGTGTGTGTGTGTGTGTGTGATCAAGACCAGACAACCATTCCTATTGTTTACCCGCGGCACTGTGTAAAATTCTCACTCGTTTTCATGGTCTCTCGATTTCTTCTTACTCCTCCTCCTTCGTCATGGTGTAACGCATCGATAAATTTAAATGGAAAATGTGATAAAAGTCGAGGTAAAAACAAGGAGTAAAAACGTAAAAATTGGATTCTGATAAATTTATTACTTCTTTTCTTGGTATAATTTCCGTCCACCAGAATGTTGCTGTTATCTTGTACCTCCGTTCTTTGTGGTACCTAACTCAGTACATATTGGAACGTCAACCTTGAAAAATCAGCCTTGAAGAGTTCCTCCTTTAAGGTAAACGCTTAAAGGACACCTCAAGGTAGATGCTTCAAGGTAGAGGTTCTGAAACATTAATGTACCTTGACGTGTCCTCCTTGAATAGTTTACCTCGAGACATATCTCATGAGGTACCTTAACTCAAATGAACCTCGAGTCGTCTACCTTGAACACCTATCTGTTGGCAGGTAGCTTAAAGCATCTCCCGGCAGGTGGCTTGAAATCCACACACACACACACACACACACACACACACACACACACACACACACACACACACACACACACACACACACACACACACACAGTCGACTGACACCATGACGGAATCACTCACTGAAGAATCAAATTTGAATTTATCTGAATGCATTACTGGTTGCATTAGCGTGTGTGTATGTGTGTGTGTGTGTGTGTGTTGACCAAGTCCTTCACTCTTTGCCTCCAGCTTACACAACACACACTCGGAGTCTCCACCTTTCTTCCTGTGTGTCATCTTTCCCCAAAATATCCCTCCCCCTCCTACCCCCCTATACCGTTTCCCTCATCCATTTCTTTCTGTTTATTTAATCCACTCTTGTAGACCCTTACGCCATGGCCGATTTGATTAGATAAAATTTACATGTTCGTGAATTTTTCCCACAATTTTTTTTCGGTTTTATCAATAAATTTAATGGTGTATTTTCGTGTTTCTTATTAGAATTTTCCTGAATGGTTCGTTACTTCTAAGACAATAATAATATATGTTCCTCTCTCTCTCTCTCTCTCTCTCTCTCTCTCTCTTCCTACAGTAATATTTTTTTCTCCATATCATTTCCTCACCTTAATATTTACCTAACAATATCTTCCTCCTCCACTGTTCATCTTCCACGCTCTACTCCTCCTCCTCCTACTCCAGTTTCACCTCCTCCTCCACCACCTTCTCTTCTTCTCCACCTCTCCCCACCACCACGCCACCCCCTCCCTTTCACACACCATTATTTACCATCTTACTTCACACACGTTCAAGGACCCCCGCCCCCCTCTCCTGACGTCTTAAAAAGATCGCACCACGACACCTTTCACCTAACCTAACCTAACCTAACCTTCACCACCAACGTCCAAAGACCAAACAAACCCTCCTCGCAGGTTAGGTCAGGTTAGGTAGCGTCATAATCACGTCTGGTTGGTCACTGATTGGCTGGTAAATTGGTACAAAAATTATAGGTGTCTAGAAGGTCTTAAAGCAGGAGGAACAAATCACCGTCATCCATGTATGGTGAGAGAGCCAGCGGGGTGATTATAGTGCTGCAGGCAGGTGGTCCGCCCCCCTACCTGCTGCTGCTGACCTCTCTATACTGCCTCTTGTGGTTGCTTATACATACATACATACATACATACATACATACATACATACATACATACATACATACATACATACATACATACATACATACATACATACATACATACATACATACATACATACATACATACAAATACAAAAAAATAAAACACATGAACAAACCAACAATATCCTGAGGCCGAGATGCAATAGATGCAATGGACATAAATATATCCCAAATTGCATACGAAAGTTGAGCTCACTTGCAACAACGCATATATAACGACGCAGGAAGGTGGGTTTCGTTATTTACCAGGGAACGTGACGCTCTATTGTGTATGAAATTGCATTTACAATAAATATATATAAAAATATCTTTCACAGGAGTTTGTATCTAATGTATAATATATATGGACGACAGAGAGTGTGTTAAAGGTGCAGGGCTTATAGCAGAGGTGTGTTGTGTTGTGTGTGCACTGAAGGATCAACTTTCAGTCTGCTATATCCAGGTTGACTGAAACCCTTCTGCAAACAAACGACAACAAGAGAAATAAGGGCAGAGAGGGAGAAATGTACCCTAACCCTGCCTTACCTGTCCTGACCTGACCTGACCTAACCTGACCTGACCCGAGCCGAACCGACACGACCCGACCCGACCCTTCCTGACCCAGTTCAAGAGCCACCATTGGTCATAAGTTATTGATGAGGGACAAGAGCACCTCCGACCCGCCCGCTGTATACTGCATCATAGGCGTCTGTACACCCTACCCACCCACCACCGCTCCCACCTGTACACCCTACCCACCCACCACCGCTCCTAACTGTACACCCTACCCACCCACCACCGCTCCTACCTGTACACCCTACCCACCCACCACCGCTCCTACCTGTACACCCTACCCACCCACCACCACTCCTACCTGTACACCCTACCCACCCACCACCGCTCCTAACTGTACACCCTACCCACCCACCGCCACTCCTACCTGAACACCCTACCCACCCACCACCACTCCTACCTGTACACCCTACCACCCCACCACCCTCCTACCTGTACACCTACCCACCCACCACCGCTAACTGCCCACCCACCACCACTTCTACCTGTACACCCACCACACTCTTACCTACCCACACAACCTCCTACCTGCTTACACCCTACCCACCCACCACCGCTCCTACCTGTACACCCCTACCCACTAAGATTGTGTCATAGGAGGGAAGATCAGCTAAAACTAATGGCCCATCACTTTTTTGGTAGATTTTAGTTTATATAAACAGAAAAAAATTTCAGTTTCAATATTTTGCAACCTTTTGCTAGGTAAATTTTAGCGTGAAATTTATCGAAAATCTAACGTACAGCTGCATTAGTGCATTACAATTAAATAGTGAACATTGCTTTCTGACTTCATTCTTTAACAACCCAACTAACAATATTTTTTTTCTGTTTCAGATTCTGATGCATTTATAAGTTGATAATATTTGCGATGGCTGCTTGTGTCAGGACGGAACCAAAATCCAGCCATCTCAGTCACTATCTTGGGTCTGGGGAGAGCTCCTGAAGTCAGGAGTTGCCTGCAGTGAGATGCTTTGAGATACGGTGTTTTAATCAGCAGGCAAATCAGTGAAAAGAACCAAAAAGAACACACAAACAGACGCTGCAGTGCATTAGCTGTCTTGGCACGTACTCTGGCAACAATTATTTCCAGTCATAACAAGTCAGAAGAAGATTAGTGAGAGACTGCCTAGCCAGTTAGGGAAAGGCAAAGAATATCTCTCTTGGGAGAGAAAAACTTGCAGTTAAGGACAGCTTTGCCAAGCAACTGGGCCAGTTATTTGACATAATTGCTTGCAAGTGCCAATTGTTCTCTGTCCTGAGTTTGGATGCGATCGTGACTGTAAATCCGAGGCCCACATCTCCTGTATTTGCAAGCGTGAACTGAAGATTCCTGTGATTGAACTGGCATTTGTCAAAGCACAGAGAGGGAAGACTGGCAGTATAGGGGCTCTCATGATTTCTAGCCAAGATATTCCGGAGTCCAAGAGACAGGAGGCTGCCACAGAGAGACAGAAGAGGAGAAGAGTTGCCGAGGAAAAGAGACTTGAGAAGGCCCAGGGTGAGGTAAAAATGGCCGATGATTGGAGTCAAGCTGATTCAGAGTTTAATGACTTCCCCCATGGCTGATCCGAGTGCTGACCAGGAGAATGGT
>NW_024741412.1:0-32948 GCF_018991925.1 Homarus americanus
TCGATCAGGGGACTTTGTTATATACGATGAGGGGACTTTTTTATACTCGATCATGGGACTTTGTTATACTTGATGAGGGGCCTTTGTTTTACTCGATCAGGGGCCTTTGTTATACCCGATCAGGGGACTTTGTTATACTCGATGAGCGGGCTTTGTTATACTCGATCAGGGAACATTGTTATTCTCGATAAGGGGGACTTTGTTATAATCAATTAGGGGGCTTTGTTATACTCGATCAGGGAACTTTGTTATACTCGATCAGGGGCCTTTGTTATACTCGTTCAGGCGCTTTTGTTATATTCGATCAGGGGGCTTTGTTATACTCGATTAGGGGACTTTGTTATACTCGATCAGGGGACTTTGTTATATTCGATGAGGGACTTTGTTATTCTCGATCATGGGACTTTGTTTTACTCGATGAGGGGCCTTTGTTATACTCGATGAGGGGCCTTTTGTTATACCCGATCATGGGACTTTGTTTAATCGATCAGAGGACTTTTGTTATAATTTCCTATGAGGGGGCTTTCTTTGTTATCCTCGATCAGGGAACGTTATTATACTCGGTGAGGGGACTTTGTTATACTGGATCAGGGTACTTTGTTTTACTCGATGAGGGGGCTTTGTTATACTCGATCAGGGGACTTTGTTATACTCGATCAGGGGCCTTTGTTATACTCGATCAGGGGCCTTTGTTATACTCGATCAGGGGACTTTGTTATACTCGACCTGGGACTTTGTTATACTCGATTTGGAGCCTTTGTTATACATGATGAGGGGCTTTGTTATACCCGATCAGGACTTTGTTATTCTCGATAAGGGACTTTGTTATACTCTCGATGAGGGGGCTTTCATATAATTTTTCACCAGGGAACTTTGTTAAACTCGATCAGGGGCCTTTGTTATACTCGATCAGGGGACTTTGTTATACTCAACCAGGGGGCTTTGTAATACTCGATCAGGGGCCTTTGTTATACTTGATCAGGGGGCATTGCTATACTCGATCAGGGGACTTTGTTATTCTCGATAAGGGGGACTTTCTTATGCTCGATCAGGGGGCTTTGTTATACTTGATCAGGGGGCTTTGTTATACTCGATCAGGGGACATTGTTACTCAAGATAAGGGGAGCTTTGTTATACTCGATCAGGGGGCTTTGTTATACTCGATCAGGGGACTTTGTTATATTCGATGAGGGGACTTTTTTATACTCGATAATGGGACTTTGTTATACTCGATCAGGGGCCTTTGTTATACACTATCAGGGGACTTTGTTATACTCGACCAGGGGACTTTGTTATACTCGATTAGGGGCCTTTGTTATACTTGATCAGGGGGCTTTGTTATACTTGATCAGAGGACTTTGTTTTTCTCGATAAGGGGGTCTTTGTTATACTCGATCAGGGGGCTTTGTTATGCTCGATCATGAGACTTTGTTATTCTCGATAATGGGGTCTTTGTTATACTCGATCAGGGGGCTTTGTTATACTCGATCAGGGAACTTTGTTATACTCGATCAAGGGCCTTTGTTATACTCGTTCAGGCGACTTTGTTTTACTCGACCAGGGGACTTTGTTATACTCGATCAGGGGCCTTTGTTAAACTCGATCAGTGACCTTTGTTATACTCGATCAGGGGACTTTGTTATACTCGATCAGGGGACTATGTTATTCTCGATCAGGGCCTTTGTATACTCGATCAGGGATTTTGTTATACTCTTTGTTATACTCGATCAGGGGCTTTGTTATACTCGATGATGGGCCTTTGTTATGCTCGATAAGAGGACTTTGTTATACTCGATCGGGGACTTTGTTTTCCTCGATCAGGGGGCTTTGTTATACTCGATCAGGGGACTTTGTTATACTCGACCAGGGGACATTGTTTTACTCGATCAGGGACTTTTTATATTCGATCAACGGACTTTGTTGTACTCGATCAGGGGCCTTTATTATACTCGATCAAGGACCTTTTTTATACTCTATCAGGGGACTTTGTTATCCTCGATCAGAAGACTTTGTTATACTCGATTAGGGGCATTGTTATACTCAATCAGGGACTTTGTTATTCTCGATAGGGGAACTTTCTTATGCTCGATTGGGGGAAGCGTATACTTGATCAGGGCTGTTATATCGATCGAGGACTTTGTTACTCAAAGATAAGGGAGCTTTGTTATACTCGATCAGAACTTTGTTATACTCGATCAGGGGACTTTGTTATATTCGATGAGGGGACTTTTTTATACTCGATAATGGGACTTTGTTATACTCGATCAGGGGCCTTTGTTATACACTATCAGGAGACTTTGTTATACTCGACCAGGGGACTTTGTTATACTCGATCAGGGGCCTTTGTTATGCTCGATCAGGGGGCTTTGTTATACTTGATCAGGGGACTTTGTTTTCTCGATAAGGGGGTCTTTGTTATACTCGATCAGGGGGCTTTGTTATGCTCGATCAGGAGACTTTGTTATTCTCGATAATGGGGTCTTTGTTATACTCGATCAGGGGGCTTTGTTATACTCGATCAGGGAACTTTGTTATACTCGATCAAGGGCCTTTGTTATACTCGTTCAGGCGACTTTGTTTTACTCGAGCAGGGGACTTTGTTATACTCGATCAGAGGCCTTTGTTAAACTCGATTAGGGGCCTTTGTTATACTCGATCAGGGGACTTTGTTATACTCGATCAGGGGACTTTGTTATACTCGATCAAGGGACTATGTTATTCTCGATCAGGGGGCTTTGGTATACTCGATCAGGGAACTTTGTTATACTCGATCAGGGGCCTTTGTTATAATCGTTCAGGGGACTTTGTTATACTCGACCAGGGGACTTTGTTATACTCGATCTGGAGCCTTTGTTATACTTGATCAAGGGGCTTTGTTATACTCGATCAGGGAAATTTTGTTATACGCGATCATGGGCCTTTGTTATACTCGATCAGAGGACTTTGTTACACTCGATCAGGGGCCTTTGTTATACTTCATTAGGGGGCTTTGTTAAATCGATCAGGGGACTTTGTTATTCAAGATAAGGGGGGCTTTGTTATACTCGATCAGGGGGCTTTGTTATACTCGATCAGGGAACTTTGTTATACTCGATCAGGGGCCTTTGTTATACTCGTTCAGGCGTCTTTGTTATACTCGAACCATGGGACTTTGTTATACTCGATCAGGGGCCTTTGTTAAACTCGATCAGGGCCCTTTGTTATACTCGATCAGGGGACTTTGTTATACTCGATCAGGCGACTTTGTTATACTCGATCAGGGGGCTTTGTTAAACTCGATCAGGCAACTTTGTTATACTCGATCAGGGGCCTTTGTTATAATCGTTCAGGGGACTTAGTTATACTCGATCAGGGGACTTTGTTATACTCGACCAAGGGAGTTTGTAATACTCAACCAGGGGACTTTGTTATACTCGATCAAGGGTGCTGTTAAACTCGATGAGGGCCTTTGTTATACTCGATCAGGGACTTTGTTATGCCGATCATGGGACTTTGTTATACTCGATCAGGGGCTTTGTTATACTCGATCAGGAACTGTTATACTCAATCAGGGGACTTTGTTATACTCGATCAGGGACTTTGTTATACTTTCGATCAGGGGACTTTGTTATACTCGATCAAGGACTTTGTTATACTCAACCAGGAGACTTTGTTATACTCGATCAGGGGCCTTTGTTATACTTGATCAGGGGGCTTTGTTATACTCAATCAGCGGACATTGTTATTCTCGATAAGGGGGACTTTGTTATACTCAATTTGGGGGCTTTGTTATACTCGATCAGGGAACTTTGTTATACTCGATCAGGGGCCTTTGTTATATTCGTTCAGGTGCTTTTATTATATTCGATCAGGGGGCTTTGTTATACTCGATTAGGGGACTTTGTTATACTCGATCAGGGGACTTTGTTATATTCGATGAGGGACTTTGTTATTCTCGATCATGGGACTTTGATATACTCGATGAGGGGCCTTTGTTATACTCGATGAGGGGACTTTGTTCTACTCGATCAGGGGAATTTTTTATACTCGATAAGGGGACTTTGTTATATTCGATGAGGGGACTTTTTTATACTCGATCAGGGGCCTTTGTTATACCCGATCAGGGGACTTTGTTATAATCGATCAGAGGACTTTGTTATACTCTATGAGGGGGCTTTGTTATCCTCGATCAGGGAACTTTATTATACTCAGTGAGGGGACTTTGTTATACTGGATCAGGGGACTTTGTTTTACTCGATGAGGGGGCTTTGTTATACTCGATCAGGGTACTTTGTTATACTCGATCAGGGGCCTTTGTTATACTCGATTTGGAGCCTTTGTTATACTTGATCAGGGGGCTTTGTTATACTCGATCAGGGGAATTTGTTATTCTCGATAAGGGGGACTTTGTTATACTCGATGAGGGGGCTCTGTTATACTCGATCAGGGAACTTTGTTATACTCGATCAGGGGCCTTTGTTATACTCGATCAGGGGACTTTGTTATACTTGACCAGGGGACTTTGTTATACTCGATCAGGGGCCTTTTTTATACTTGATCAGGGGGCTTTGTTATACTCGATCAGGGGACTTTGTTATTCTCGATAAGGGGGTCTTTGTTATACTCGATGAGGGGGCTTTGTTATACTTGATCAGGGGGCTTTGTTATACTCGATCAGGGGACTCTGTTATTCAAGATAAGGGGGCTTTGTTATATACTCGTTAGGGGCTTTGTTATACTGATCAGGGGACTTTGTTATATTCGATGAGGGGACTTTTTTATACTCGATCATGTTACTTTGTTATACTCGATCAGGGGCCTTTGTTATACTCGATCAGGGGCCTTTGTTATACTCGATCAGGGGACTTTGTTATACTCGACCAGGGGACTTTGTTATACTCGATCAGGGGCCTTTGTTATTCTTGATCAGGGGGCTTTGTTATACTTGATCAGGGGACTTTGTTATTCTCGATAAGGGGGTCTTTGTTATACTCGATCAGGGGCTTTGTTGTACTTGATCAGGGGGCTTTGTTATACTCGATCAGGTGACTTTGTTATTCTCGATAAGGGGGTCTTTGTTTTACTCGATCAGGGGGCTTTGTTATAATCGATCAGGGAACTTTGTTATACTCGATCAGGGGCCTTTGTTATACTCGTTCAGGCGACTTTGTTATACTCGACCAGGGGACTTTGTTATACTCGATCAGGGGCCTTTGTTAAACTCGATCAGGGACCTTTGTTATACTCGATCAGGGGACTTTGTTATACTCGATCAGGGGACTATGCTATTCTCGATCAGGGGGCTTTGTTATACTCGATCAGGGAACTTTGTTATACTCGATCAGGGGCCTTTGTTATAATCGTTCAGGGGACTTTGTTATACTCGACCAGGGGACTTTGTTATACTCGATCTGGAGCCTTTGTTATACTTGATTAGGGGGCTTTGTTATACTCGATCAGGGGACTTAGTTATTCTCGATAAGGGGGACTTTGTTATACTCGATGAGGGGGCTTTGTTATACTCGATCAGGGAAATTTTGTTATACTCGATCATGAGCCTTTGTTATACTTGATCAGGGGACTTTGTTATGCTCGATCAGGGGCCTTTGTTATACTTGATCAGGAGGCTTTGTTATACTCGATCAGGGGACTTTGTTATTCAGGATAAGGGGGGCTTTGTTTTACTCGATCAGGGGGCATTGTTATACTCGATCAGGGAACTTTGTTATACTCGATCAGGGGCCTTTGTTATACTCGTTCAGGCGTCTTTGTTATACTCGACCAGGGGACTTTGTTATACTCGATCAGGGGCCTTTGTTAAACTCGTTCAGGGCCCTTTGTTATACTCGATCAGGAGACTTTGTTATACTCGATCAGGCGACTTTGTTATACTCGATCAGGGGGCTTTGTTATACTCGATCAGGGAACTTTGTTATACACGATCAGGGACCTTTGTTATAATCGTTTAGGGGACTTTGTTATACTCAATCAGGGGACTTTGTTATACTCGACCAGGGGAGTTTGTTATACTCGACCAGGGGACTTTGTTATACTCGATCAGGGGCCTTTGTTAAACTCGATGTGGGGCCTTTGTTATACTCGATCAGGGGACTTTGTAATACTCGATCAGAGGACTTTGTTATACTCATTCAGGGGGCTTTGTTATACTCGATCAGGGAACTTTGTTATACTCGATCAGGGGACTTTGTTATACTCGATCAGAGGACTTTGTTATACTCGATCAGGGGACTTTGTTATACTCGATCAGGGGACTTTGTTATACTCGATCAGGGGAGTTTCTTATAATTCTACCAGGGGACTTTGTTATACTCGATGAGGGGCCTTTGTTAAACTCGATAAGGGGCCTTTGTTATAATCGACCAGGGGACTTTGTTATACTCGATCAGGGGACTTTGTTATACTCGATCAGGGGCCTTTGTTATACACGTTTAGGTGTCTTTGTTCTACTCGACCAGAGGACTTTCTTATCCTCGATCAGGGGACTTTGTTATACTCGATGAGCGGGCTTTGTTATACTCGATCAGGGGGCATTGTTATAGACTTTTAGGGTCCTTTGTTATACTCCAGCAGGGGCCTTTGTTATACTCGTTCAGGGGACTTTATTATACTCGAAAAGGGGACTTTGTTATACTCGATCTAGGGCCTTTGTTATACTTGATCAGGGGACTTTGTTATAGTCGACCAGGGGACTTTGTCATACTCGATCAGGGGGCTTTGTTATACTCGATCAGGGGGCTTTGTTATACTCGACCAGGGGACTTTGTTATACTCGATCTGGAGCCTTTGTTATTCTTGATCAGGTTTTGTTATACTCGATCAGGGAACTTAGTTATTCTCGATAAGGGGGACTTTGTTATACTCGATGAGGGGGCTTTGTTATACTCGATCAGGGAAATTTTGTTATTCTCGATCATGGGCCTTTGTTAAACTCGATTAGGGGACTTTGTTATGCTCGACCAGGGGACTTTGTTATACTCGATGAGGGGCCTTTGTTATACTTGATCAGGGGCTGTTATACTCGATCAGGGACATTATTCTCGAGTAAGAGGACTTTGTTATGTACTCAATTAGGGGACTTTGTTATACTCGATCAAGGGCTGTTATACTCGATCCAGGGGCCTTTGTTATACTCGTTCCAGGCGCTTTTGTTGCCTTATTCGATCAGGGGCTTTGTTATACTCGATCAGGGCCTTTATTATAATCATTCAGGACTATGTTATACTCAGACAGGGGACCTTGTTATACTCGATCGGGGGACTTTGTTATACTTTCGATCAGGGGACTTTCTTATATTCGATGAGGGACTTTGTGATTCTCGATCATGGGACTTTGTTATACTCGATGAGGGGCCTTTGTTATACTCGATGAGAGGACTTTGTTCTACTCGATCAGGGGAATTTGTTATACTCGATCAGGGGACTTTGTTATATTCGATGAGGGGACTTTTTTATACTCGATCATGGGACTTTGTTATGCTCTATGGGGGGACTTTGTTATACTTGATCAGGGGGCTTTGTTATACTCGTTCAGGGGACTTTGTTATTCAAGATAAGGGGGGCTTTGTAATACTCGATCAGGGGGCTTTGTTATACTCGATCAGGGGACTTTGTTATATTCGATGAGGGGACTTTTTTATACTCGATCATGTTACTTTGTTATACTCGATCAGGGGCCTTTGTTATACTCGATCAGGGGACTTTGTTATACTCAACCAGGGGACTTTGTTATACTCGATCAGGGGCCTTTGTTATACTTGATCAGGGGGCTTTGTTATACCTGATGAGGGGACTTTGATATTCTCGATAAGGGGGTCTTTGTTATACGCGATCAGGGGGGTTGTTATACTTGATTAGGGGGCTTTGTTATACTCGATCAGGTGACTTTGTTATTCTCGATAAGGGGGTCTTTGTTATACTCGATCAGGGGGCTTTGTTATACTCGACCAGGGGACTTTGTTATACTCGATCGGGGGCCTTTGTTATACTCGTTCAGGGCCCTTTGTTATACTCGATCAGGGGACTTTGTTATACTCGATCAGGGGGCTTTGTTATACTCGATCAGGGAACTTTGTTATACTCGATCAGGGGACTTTGTTATACTCGATCGAGGACTTTGTTATACTCGATCAGAAGTTCTTTATAATTCTACCAGGGACTTTGTTATACTCGATGAGGGCCTTTGTTAAAGCTCGATAAGGGCGCTGTTATACTCGACCAGGGACTTTGTTATACTCGATCAAGGGACTTTGTTATACTCGATCTGGGGCCTTTGTTATACTTGATCAGGGGCCTTTGTTATACTCGATCAGGAAACTTGGTTATACTCGATCAGGGGCCTTTGTTATACTCGTTTAGGTGTCTTTGTTATACTCGACCAGAGGACTTTGTTATCCTCGATCAGGGGACTTTGTTATACTCGATGAGCGGGCTTTGTTATACTCGATCAGGGAACATTGTTATAGACTTTTAGGGTCCTTTGTTATACTCCAGCAGGGGCCTTTGTTATAGTCGTTCAGGGGACTTTGTTATACTCGATAAAAGGACTTTGTTATACTCGATCTAGGGCCTTTGTTATACTTGATCAGGGGACTTTGTTATAGTCGACCCGGGGACTTTGTCATACTCGATCAGGGGACTTTGTTATACTCGATCAGGGTGCTTTGTTATACTCGACCAGGGGACTTTGTTATACTCGATCTGGAGTCTTTGTTATACTTGATCAGGGGGCTTTGTTATACTCGATCAGGGGACTTAGTTATTCTCGATAAGGGGGACTTTGTTATACTCGATGAGGGGGCTTTTTTATACTCGATCAAGGAAATTTTGTTATTCTCGATCATGGGCCTTTGTTAAACTCGATTAGGGGATTTTGTTATGTTCGACCAGGGGACTTTGTTATACTCGATGAGGGGCCTTTGTTATACTTGATCAGGGGGCTTTGTTATACTCGATCAGGGGACATTGTTATTCTCGATAAGGGGGACACTGTTATACTCAATTAAGGGACTTTGTTATACTCGATCACGGAACTTTGTTATACTCGATCAGGGGCCTTTGTTATACTCGTTCAGGCGATTTTGTTATATTCGATCAGGGGGCTTTGTTATACTCGATCAGGGGCCTTTGTTATAATTGATCAGGGGACTATGTTATACTCGAACAGGGGACCTTGTTATACTCGATCAGGGGACTTTGTTATACTCAATCAGGGGACTTTCTTATATTCGATGAGGGACTTTGTGATTCTCGATCAGGGGACTTTGTTATACTCGATGAGGGGCCTTTGTTATACTTGATGAGGGGACATTTTATACTCGATCATGGGACTTTGTTTTTTACTCTATGAGGACTTTGCTATACTTGATCAGGAGAGCTTTGTTATACTCGATCAGCGAACTTTGTTATTCAAGAAAAGGGGGCATTGTTATGCTCGATAAGAGAACTTTGACATACTCGATCAGGAGTACTTTGTTATATTCGATGAAAAGGACTTTTTATGCTCGATCATGGGACTATGGTATACTCCAATCAGGGGCCTTTGTTATACTCGATCAGGGACTTTCTTATACTCGACCAGGGACTTTGTTATACTCGATCAGGGCCTTTGTTATACTTGATCAGGGGCTTTATACTTGATCAGGGGACTTTGTTTTTCTCGATAAGGGGGTCTTTGTTATACTCGATCAGGGGGCTTTGTTATGCTCGATCAGGAGACTTTGTTATTCTCGATAATGGGGTCTTTGTTATACTCGATGAGGGGGCTTTGTTATACTCGATCAGGGAACTTTGTTATACTCGATCAAGGGCCTTTGTTATACTCGTTCAGGCGACTTTGTTTTATTCGACCAGGGGACTTTGTTATACTCGATCAGGGGCCTTTGTTAAACTCGATCAGGGCCCTTTGTTATACTCGATCAGGGGACTTTGTTATAATCGATCAGGGAACTATGTTATTCTCGATCAGGGGACTTTGTTATACTCGATCAGGGAACTTTGTTATACTCTAGCAGGGGCCTTTGTTATAATCGTTCAGGGGACTTTGTTATACTCGACCAGGGGACTTTGTTATACTCGATCTGGAGCCTTTGTTACACTTGATCAGGGGGCTTTGTTATACTCGATCAGGGGACTTAGTTATTCTCGATAAGGGGGACTTTGTTATACTCGATGAGGGGGCTTTGTTATACTCGATCAGGGAAATTTTGTTATACTCGATCATGGGCCTTTGTTATACTCGATCAGAGGACTTTGTTCCACTTTATCAGGGGCCTTTGTTATACTTCATTAGGGGGCTTTGTTATACTCGATCAGGTGACTTTGTTATTCAAGATAAGGGGGCTTTGTTATACTCGATCAGGGGGCTTTGTTATACTCGATCAGGGAACTTTGTTATACTCGATCAGGGGCCTTTGTTATACTCGTTCAGGGACTTTGTTATACTCGATCAGGGACTGTTATATAAGTCAGGGGACTTTGTTATACTACGATTAAAGGGAGTTTCTTATAAATCACCAGGGGACTTTGTTATACTCGATGAGGGCCTTTGTTAAACTCGATGAGGGGCCTTTGTTAAACTCGATAAGGGGCCTTTGTTATACTCGACCAGGGGACTTTGTTATACTCGATCTGGGGCCTTTGTTATACTTGATGAGGGGCCTTTGTTATACTCGATCAGGAAACTTGGTTATACTCGATCAGGGGCCTTTGTTATACTCGTTTAGGTGTCTTTGTTATACTCGACCAGAGGACTTTGTTATCCTCGATCAGGGGACTTTGTTATACTCGATGAGCGGGCTTTGTTATACTCGATCAGGAGACATTGTTATAGACTTTTAGGGTCCTTTGTTGTACTCCAGCAGGGGCCTTTGTTATTCTCGTTCAGGTTACTTTGTTATACTCGAAAAGGGGACTTTGTTATACTCGATCTAGGGCCTTTGTTATACTTGATCAGGGGACTTTGTTATAGTTGACCAGGGGACTTTGTCATACTCGATCAGGGGACTTTGTTATACTCGATCAGGGAGCTTTGTTATACTCGACCAGGGGACTTTGTTATACTCGATCTGGAGCCTTTGTTATTCTCGATAAAGGGGACTTTGTTATACTCGATGAGGGGGCTTTGTTATACTCGATCAGGGAAATTTTGTTATTCTCGATCATGGGCCTTTGTTAAACTCGATTAGGGGACTTTGTTATGCTCGACCAGGGGATTTTGTTATACTCGATGAGGGGCCTTTGTTATACTTGATCAGGGGGCTTTGTTATACTCGATCAGGGGACATTGTTATTCTCGATAAGGGGGACTTTGTTATACTCAATTAGGGGACTTTGTTATACTCGATCAGGGAACTTTGTGATACTCGATCAGGGGCCTTTGTTATACTCGTTCAGGCGCTTTTGTTATATTCGATCAGGGGGCTTTGTTATACTCGATCAGGGGCCTTTGTTATAATCGTTCAGGGGACTATGTTATACTCGAACAGGGGACCTTTTTATACTCGATCAGGGGACTTTGTTATACTCGATCAGGGGACTTTCTTATATTCAATGAGGGACTTTGTGATTCTCGATCATGGGACTTTGTTATACTCGATGAGGGGTCTTTGTTATACTCGATGAGGGGACTTTGTTCTACTCGATCAGGGGAATTTGTTATACTCGATCAGGGGACTTTGTTATATTCGATGAGGGGACTTTTTTATACTCGATCATGGGACTTTGTTATACTCTATGAGGGGGCTTTGTTATCCTCGATCAGGGAACTTTATTATACTCGGTGAGGGGACATTGTTAAACTGGATCAGGGGACTTTGTTTTACTCGATGAGGGGGCTTTGTTATACTCGATCAGGGGACTTTGTTATACTCGATCAGGGTCCTTTGTTATACTCGATCTGGGACTTTGTTATACTCGATTTGGAGCCTTTGTTATACGTGATCAGGGGGCTTTGTTATACTCGATCAGGGGACTTTGTTATTCTCGATAAGGGGGACTTTGTTATACTCGATGAGGGGCTTTGGTATACTCGATCAGGGAACTTTGTTATACTCGATCAGGGGACTTTGTTATACTCGACCAGGGGACTTTGTTATATTCGATCAGGGGCCTTTGTTATACTTGATCAGGGGGCTTTGTTATACTCAATCAGGGGACATTGTTTTTCTCGATAAGGGGGACTTTGTTATACTCAATTAGGGGGCTTTGTTATACTCGATCAGGGAACTTTGTTATACTCGATCAGGGGCATTTGTTATACTCGTTCAGGCGCTTTTGTTATATTCGATCAGGGGACTTTGTTATACTCGATCAGGGGCCTTTATTAAACTCGATGAGGGGCCTTTGTTATACTCGATCAGGGGACTTTGTTATACTCGATCAGGGGACTTTGTTATACTCGATCAGGGGGCTTTGTTATACTCGATCAGGGAACTGTTATACTCGATCAAGGACTTTGTTATACTCGATCAGGGGACTTTGTTATACTCGATCAGGGGACTTTGTTACCTCGATCAGGGGACTTTGTTATACTCGATCAGGGGAGTTTCTTATAATTCTACCAGGGGACTTTGTTATACTCGATGAGGGGCCTTTGTTAAACTCAATAAGGGGCCTTTGTTATACTCGACCAGGGGACTTTGTTATACTCGATCAGGGGACTTTGTTATTCTCGATCTGGGGCCTTTGTTATACTTGATCAGGGGCCTTTGAAATACTCGATCAGGGAACTTTGTTATACTCGATCAGGGGCCTTTGTTATACTCGTTTAGGTGTCTTTGTTATACTCGACCAGAAGACTTTGTTATCCTCGATCAGGGGACTTTGTTATACTCGATGAGCGGGCTTTGTTATACTCGATCAGGGGACATTGTTATAGACTTTTAGGGTCCTTTGTTATACTCCAGCAGGGGCCTTTGTTATACTCGTTCAGAGGACTTTGTTATACTCGAAAAGGGGACTTTGTTATAATCGATCTAGGGCCTTTGTTATACTTGATCAGGGGACTTTGTTATAGTCGACCAGGGGACTTTGTCATACTCGATCAGGGGACTTTGTTGTAATCGATCAGGGAGCTTTGTTATACTCGACCAGGGGACTTTGTTATATTCGATCTGGAGCCTTTGTTATACTTGATCAGGGGGCTTTGTTATACTCGATCAGGGGACTTAGTTATTCTCGATAAGGGGGACTATGTTATACTCGATGAGGGGGCTTTGTTATACTCGATCAGGGAAATTTTGTCATTCTCGATCATGGGCCTTTGTTAAACTCGATTAGGGGACTTTGTTATGCTCGACCAGGGGACTTTGTTATACTCGATGAGGGGGCTTTGTTATACTCGATCAGGGAAATTTTATTATTCTCGATCATGGGCCTTTGTTAAACTCGATTAGGGGGCTTTGTTATACTCGATCAGGGGACATTGTTATTCTCGATAAGGGGGACTTTGTTATACTCGATTAGGGGACTTTGTTATACTCGATCAGGGAACTTTGTTATACTCGATCAGGGGCCTTTGTTATACTCGTTCAGGCGCTTTTGTTATATTCGATCAGGGGGCTTTGTTATACTCGATCAGGGGCCTTTGTTATAATCGTTCAGGGGACTATGTTATACTCGAACAGGGGACCTTTTTATACTCGATCAGGGGACTTTGTTATACTCGATCAGGGGACTTTCTTATATTCAATGAGGGACTTTGTGATTCTCGATCATGGGACTTTGTTATACTCGATGAGGGGTCTTTGTTATACTCGATGAGGGGACTTTGTTCTACTCGATCAGGGGAATTTGTTATACTCGATCAGGGGACTTTGTTATATTCGATGAGGGGACTTTTTTATACTCGATCATGGGACTTTGTTATACTCTATGAGGGGGCTTTGTTATCCTCGATCAGGGAACTTTATTATACTCGGTGAGGGGACATTGTTATACTGGATCAGGGGAATTTGTTTTACTCGATGAGGGGGCTTTGTTATACTCGATCAGGGGACTTTGTTATACTCGATCAGGGGCCTTTGTTATACTCGTTCTGGGACTTTGTTATACTCGATTTGGAGCCTTTGTTATACTTGATGAGGGGGCTTTGTTATACTCGATCAGGGGACTTTGTTATTCTCGATAAGGGGGACTTTGTTATACTCGATGAGGGGCTTTGGTATACTCGATCAGGGAACTTTGTTATACACGATGAGGGGGCTTTGTTATACACGATCAGGGAACTTTGTTATACCCGATCAGGGGCCTTTGTCATAACCGTTCAGGGGACTTTGTTATACTCGACCAAGGGACTTTGTTTTACTCGATCTGGAGCCATTTTTATACTTGATCAGGGGGCTTTGTTATACTCGATCAGGGGACTTAGTTATTCTCGATAAGGGGGACTTCGTTATACTCGATGAGGGGGCTTTGTTATACTCGATCAGGAAAATTTTGTTATACTCGATCATGGGCCTTTGTTATACTCGATTAGGGGACTTTGTTATACACGACCAGGGGACTTTGTTATACTCGTTTAGGGGCCTTTGTTATACTTGATCAGGGGGCTTTGTTATACTCGATCAGGGGACATTGTTATTCTCGATAAGGGGGACTTTATTATACTCAATTAGGGTGCTTTGTTATACTCGATCAGGGAACTTTGTTATACTCGATGAGGGGCCTTTGTTATACTCGATCAGAGGCGTTTGTTATACTCGATCAGGGGACTTTGTTATACTCGATCAGGAGAATTTGTTATACTCGATCAGGGGCCTTTGTTATAATCGTTCAGGGGACTTTGTTATACTCGACCAGGGGACTTTGTTATACTCGATCTGGAGCCTTTGTTATACTTGATCAGGGGGCTTTGTTATACTCGATCAGGGGACTTAGTTATTCTCGATAAGGGGGACTTTGTTATACTCGATGAGGGGGCTTTGTTATACTCGATCAGGGAAATTTTGTTATACTCGATCATGGGCCTTTGTTATACTCGATCAGAGGTTATTGTTACACTCGATCAGGGGCCTTTTTTATACTTCATTAGGGGGCTTTGTTATACTCGATCAGGGGACTTTGTTATTCAAGATAAGGGGGGCTTTGTTATACTCGATCAGGGGGCTTTGTTATACTCGATCAGGGAACTTTGTTATACTCGATTAGCGGCCTTTGTTATACTCGTTCAGGCGTCTTTGTTATACTCGACCAGGGGACTTTGTTATACTCGATGAGGGGCATTTGTTAAACTCGATCAGGGCCCTTTGTTATACTCGATCAAGGGACTTTGTTATACTCGATCAGAGGGCTTTGTTAAACTCGATCAGGGAACTTTGTTATACTCGATCAGGGGCCTTTGTTAAATTCGTTGAGGGGCCTTTGTTGTACTCGATCAGGGGACTTTGTTATACTCGATCAGGGGACTTTGTTGCTCTCTCGATCGAGGGGCTTTGTTATACTCGATCAGGGCTTTTGTTATACTCGATCAGGGGACTTTGTTATACTCGATGGGGACTGTTATACTCGATCAGGGGACTTTGTTATATGTACTCGACCAGGGACTTTGTTACTTTATATTCGATCAGGGGGCCTTTGTTATACTTTATCAGGGGGCTTTGTTATACTCAATCAGGGACATTGTTTTTCTCGACTAGAGGACTTTGTTATACTCAATTAGGGGCTTTGTTATACTCGATCTGGGAACTTTGTTATACTCGATCAGAGGCGCTGTATACTCGTTCAGGGCGCTTTTGTTATATTCGATCAGGGGGCTTTGTTATACTCGATTAGGGGACTTTGTTATACTCGATCAGGGGACTTTGTTGCTATATTCGATGAGGGACTTTGTTATTCTTGATCATGGGACTTTGTTATACTCAATGAGGGGCCTTTGTTATACTCGATGAGGGGACTTTGTTCTACTCGATCAGGGGAATTGGTTATACTCGATTAGGGGACTTTGTTATATTCGATGAGGGGACTTTTTTATACTCGATCATGGGACTATGTTATACTCGATGAGGGCCTTTGTTATACTCGATCAGGGGCCTTTGTTATACCCGATCAGGGGACTTTGTTATAATCGATCAGAGGACTTTGTTATACTCTATGAGGGGGCTTTGTTATCCTCGATCAGGGAACTTTATTATACTCGGTGAGGGGACTTTGATATACTGGATCAGGGGACTTTGTTTTACTCGATGAGGGGGCTTTGTTATACTCGATCAGGGGACTTTGTTATACTCGATCAAGGGCCTTTGTTATACTCGATCAGGGGCCTTTGTTATACTCGATTAGGGGACTTTGTTATACTCGACCTTGGACTTTGTTATACTCGATTTGGAGCCTTTGTTATACTTGATTATGGCGCTTTGTTATACTCGATCAGGGGACTTTGTTATTCTCGATAAGGGGGACTTTGATATACTCGATGAGGGGGCTCTGTTTTACTCGATCAGGGTAGTTTGTTATACTCGATCAGGGGCCTTTGTTATATAGATCAGGGACTTTGTTATACTCGACCAGGGACTTTGTTATACTCGATCAGGGGCCTTTGTTATACTTGATCAGGGGCTGTTATACTCGATGGGGACTTTATTTATCGATAACAGGGTCTTTGTTATACTCGATCAGGGGAAACTGTTCGCCTTGATCCAGAGCTTTGTTATCTCGATCAGGACTTTTGTTATTCAAGATAAGAGGACTGTTATATGATCAGGGGCTTTGTTATACTCGATCAGGGGACTGTTTATATTCGATGGGGACTTTTTATACTCGTTCATGGTGCTGTTATACTCGATCGGGGGCCTTTGTTTATGCTCGATCAAGGACTTCTTATACTCGACCAGGACTTTGTTACTCTCGATCAGGGGCCTTTGTTATACTTGATCAGGGAAGCTGTTATACTTGATCAGGGGACTTTGTTATTCTCGATAAGGGGGTCTTTGTTATACTCGATGAGGGGGCTTTGTTATACTTGATCAGGGGGCTTTGTTATACTCGATCAGGGACTTTGTTATTCAAGATAAGGGGGGCTTTGTTATACTCGATCAGGGGCTTTGTTATACTCGATCAGAACTTTGTTATACTCGATCAGGGGCCTTTGTTATACTCGTTCAGGCGACTTTGTTATACTCGACCAGGGGACTTTGTTATACTCGATCAGGGGACTTTGTTATACGCGATCAGGGGAGTTTCTTATAATTCTACCAGGGGACTTTGTTATAATCGATGAGGGGCCTTTGTTAAACTCGATAAGGGGCCTTTGTTATACTCGTCCAGGGGACTTTGTTATACCCGATCAGGGGACTTTGTTATACTCGATCTGGGGCCTTTGTTATACTTGATCAGGGGCCTTTCTTATCCTCGATCAGGGATCTTTGTTATACTCGATCAGGGGCCTTTGTTATACTCGTTCAGGTGTCTTTGTTATACTCGACCAGAGGACTTTGTTATCCTCGATCAGGGGACTTTGTTATACTCGATGAGCGGGCTTTGTTATACTCGATCAGGAGACATTGTTATAGACTTTTAGGGTCCTTTGTTGTACTCCAGCAGGGGCCTTTGTTATACTCGTTCAGGTTACTTTGTTATACTCGAAAAGGGGACTTTGTTATACTCGATCTAGGGCCTTTGTTATACTTGATCAGGGGACTTTGTTATAGTTGACCAGGGGACTTTGTCATACTCGATCAGGGGACTTTGTTATACTCGATCAGGGAGCTTTGTTATACTCGACCAGGGGACTTTGTTATACTCGATCTGGAGCCTTTGTTATTCTCGATAAAGGGGACTTTGTTATACTCGATGAGGGGGCTTTGTTATACTCGATCAGGGAAATTTTGTTATTCTCGATCATGGGCCTTTGTTAAACTCGATTAGGGGACTTTGTTATGCTCGACCAGGGGATTTTGTTATACTCGATGAGGGGCCTTTGTTATACTTGATCAGGGGGCTTTGTTATACTCGATCAGGGGACATTGTTATTCTCGATAAGGGGGACTTTGTTATACTCAATTAGGGGACTTTGTTATACTCGATCAGGGAACTTTGTGATACTCGATCAGGGGCCTTTGTTATACTCGTTCAGGCGCTTTTGTTATATTCGATCAGGGGGCTTTGTTATACTCGATCAGGGGCCTTTGTTATAATCGTTCAGGGGACTATGTTATACTCGAACAGGGGACCTTTTTATACTCGATCAGGGGACTTTGTTATACTCGATCAGGGGACTTTCTTATATTCAATGAGGGACTTTGTGATTCTCGATCATGGGACTTTGTTATACTCGATGAGGGGTCTTTGTTATACTCGATGAGGGGACTTTGTTCTACTCGATCAGGGGAATTTGTTATACTCGATCAGGGGACTTTGTTATATTCGATGAGGGGACTTTTTTATACTCGATCATGGGACTTTGTTATACTCTATGAGGGGGCTTTGTTATCCTCGATCAGGGAACTTTATTATACTCGGTGAGGGGACATTGTTAAACTGGATCAGGGGACTTTGTTTTACTCGATGAGGGGGCTTTGTTATACTCGATCAGGGGACTTTGTTATACTCGATCAGGGTCCTTTGTTATACTCGATCTGGGACTTTGTTATACTCGATTTGGAGCCTTTGTTATACGTGATCAGGGGGCTTTGTTATACTCGATCAGGGGACTTTGTTATTCTCGATAAGGGGGACTTTGTTATACTCGATGAGGGGCTTTGGTATACTCGATCAGGGAACTTTGTTATACTCGATCAGGGGACTTTGTTATACTCGACCAGGGGACTTTGTTATATTCGATCAGGGGCCTTTGTTATACTTGATCAGGGGGCTTTGTTATACTCAATCAGGGGACATTGTTTTTCTCGATAAGGGGGACTTTGTTATACTCAATTAGGGGGCTTTGTTATACTCGATCAGGGAACTTTGTTATACTCGATCAGGGGCATTTGTTATACTCGTTCAGGCGCTTTTGTTATATTCGATCAGGGGACTTTGTTATACTCGATCAGGGGCCTTTATTAAACTCGATGAGGGGCCTTTGTTATACTCGATCAGGGGACTTTGTTATACTCGATCAGGGGACTTTGTTATACTCGATCAGGGGGCTTTGTTATACTCGATCAGGGAACTTTGTTATACTCGATCAGGGGACTTTGTATACTCGATCCAGGGGACTTTGTTATACTCGATCAGGGGACTTTGTTATACTCGATCAGGGGACTTTGTTATACTCGATCAGGGGAGTTTCTTATAATTCTACCAGGGGACTTTGTTATACTCGATGAGGGGCCTTTGTTAAACTCGATACGGGGCCTTTGTTATACTCGACCAGGGGACTTTGTTATACTCGATCAGGGGCCTTTGTTATAATCGTTCAGGGGACTTTGTTATACTCGACCAGGGGACTTTGTTATACTTGATCTGGGGCGTTTGTTATACTTGATCAGGGGCCTTTGTTATTCTCGATCAGGGAACTTTGTTATACTCGATCAGGAGCCTTTGTTATACTCGTTCAGGTGTCTTTGTTATACTCGATGGCCGGGCTTTGTTATATACTCGATCAGGGGACATTGTTATAGACTTTTAGGGTCCTTTGTTATACTCGAGCAGGGGCCTTTGTTATACTCGTTCAGGGGACTTTGTTATACTCGAAAAGGGGACTTTGTTATACTCGACCTAGGGCCTTTGTTATACTTGATCAGGGGACTTTGTTATAGTCGACCAGGGGACTTTGTCATACTCGATCAGGGGACTTTGTTATTCTCGATCAGGGGGCTTTGTTATACTCGACCAGGGGACTTGGTTATACTCGATCTGGAGCCTTTGTTATACTTGATCAGGGGGCTTTGTTATACTCGATCAAGGGACTTAGTTATTCCCGATAAGGGGGACTTTGTTATACTCGATGAGGGGGCTTTGTTAAACTCGATCAGGGAAATTTTGTTATTCTCGATCATGGGCCTTTGTTAAACTCGATTAGGGGACTTTGTTATACTCGACCAGGGGACTTTGTTATACTCGATGAGGGGCCTTTGTTATACTTGATCAGGGGGCTTTGTTATTCTCGGTCAGGTGACATTGTTATTCTCGATAAGGGGGACTTTGTTATACTCAATTAGGGGACTTTGTTATACTCGATCAGGGAACTTTGTTATACTCGATCAGGGGCCTTTGTTATACTCGTTCGGGCGCTTTTGTTATATTCGATCAGGGGGCTTTGTTATACTCGATTAGGGGCCTTTGTTATAATCGTTCAGGGGACTATGTTATACTCGAACAGGGGACCTTGTTATACTCGATCAGGGGACTTTGTTATACTCGATCAGGGGACTTTGTTATATTCGATGAGGGACTTTGTGATTCTCGATCAGGGGAATTTGTTATACTCGATCAGGGGACTTTGTTATATTCGATGAGGGGACTTTTTTAAACTCGACCATGGGACTTTGTTATACTCTATTTGGGGGCTTTGTTATCCTGGATCAGGGAACTTTATTATACTCGGTGAGGGGACATTGTTATACTGGATCAGGGGACTTTGTTTTACTCGATGAGGGGGCTTTGTTATACTCGATCAGGGGACTTTGTTATACTCGATCAGGGGCCTTTGTTATACTCGTTCTGGGACTTTGTTATACTCGATTTGGAGCCTTTGTTATACTTGATCAGGGGGCTTTGTTATACTCGATCAGGGGACTTTGTTATTCTCGATAAGGGGGACTTTGTTATACTCGATGAGGGGCTTTGGTATACTCGATCAGGGAACTTTGTTATACTCGATGAGGGGGCTTTGTTATACACGATCAGGGAACTTTGTTATACCCGATCAGGGGCCTTTGTCATAACCGTTCAGGGGACTTTGTTATACTCGACCAAGGGACTTTGTTTTACTCGATCTGGAGCCATTTTTATACTTGATCAGGGGGCTTTGTTATACTCGATCAGGGGACTTAGTTATTCTCGATAAGGGGGACTTCGTTATACTCGATGAGGGGGCTTTGTTATACTCGATCAGGAAAATTTTGTTATACTCGATCATGGGCCTTTGTTATACTCGATTAGGGGACTTTGTTATACACGACCAGGGGACTTTGTTATACTCGTTTAGGGGCCTTTGTTATACTTGATCAGGGGGCTTTGTTATACTCGATCAGGGGACATTGTTATTCTCGATAAGGGGGACTTTATTATACTCAATTAGGGTGCTTTGTTATACTCGATCAGGGAACTTTGTTATACTCGATGAGGGGCCTTTGTTATACTCGATCAGAGGCGTTTGTTATACTCGATCAGGGGACTTTGTTATACTCGATCAGGAGAATTTGTTTTACTCGATCAGGGGCTTTTGTTATAATCGTTCAGGGGACTTTGTTATACTCGACCAGGGGACTTTGTTATACTCGATCTGGAGCCTTTGTTATACTTGAGCAGGGGGCTTTGCTATACTCGATCAGGGGACTTAGTTATTCTCGATAAGGGGGACTTTGTTATACTCGATGAGGGGGCTTTGTTATACTCGATCAGGGAAATTTTGTTATACTCGATCATGGGCCTTTGTTATACTCGATCAGTGGGACTTTGTTACACTCGATCAGGGGCCTTTGTTATACTTCATTAGGGGGCTTTGTTATACTCGACCAGGGGACTTTGTTATTCAAGATAAGGGGGGCTTTGTTATACTCGATCAGGGGGCTTTGTTATAAACGATCAGCGAACTTTGTTATACTCGATCAGGGTCCTTTGTTATACTCGTTCAGGCGTCTTTGTTATACTCGACCAGGGGACCTTGTTATACTCGATCAGGGGCCTTTGTTAAACTCGATCAGGGCCCTTTGTTATACTCGATCAAGGGACTTTGTTATACTCGATCAGGGGACTTTGTTATACTCGACCAGGGGACTTTGTTATAATCGATCAGGGAACTTTGTTATGCTCGATATGGGGACTTTGTTATACTGGGCCATAGAAATTATTTATACTCGATCAGCGGACTTTGTTATACTGGACCACGGGACTTTTTTATACTCGATCAGGGACTGTTATACTCTACCAGGCGCCTTTGTTATACTCGATCACCAGACTTTGTTATACTCGATAAGGGGACTTTGTTGTACTCGATCAGGGGACTTTGTTATACTCGATCAGGGGACTTTGTTATACTCGACCAGGGGACTTTGTTATATTCGATCAGGGGCCTTTGTTATACTTGATCAGGGGGCTTTGTTATACTCAATGAGGGGACATTGTTTTTCTCGATAAGGGGGACTTTGTTATACTCAATTAGGGGGCTTTGTTATACTCGATCAGGGAACTTTGTTATACTCGATCAGGGGCCTTTGTTATACTCGTTCAGGCGCTTGTCCAATTAACCAGTCCGTTCACACATATTTATATTTGGGTTTTAAGTAACGAAACCCAAACGGTAGTTCCTTTGTTTTATTATAAAAGGTTATATATATAATTCCCGAGTGTATATCAACCGTAAGTCTCACTGTCTAGGAGTGAATGAGAAAGGGACGGCGTTTATGTATGATAAACGTTAGGTCACGTCCTTACGATATGACTTGAGGTGAGCTACTGAAGCTTAGGGGCATCGCAGTGCGTGCTTACAGAAATGCTGAGCTATGGGTCTCGCCCTCTTGGGTAAGTTGCCCGCTCACGTGTCAATCTCATGTCTTACTCATAGACAGTGGAAAGTTACAGGGTGGTGAATCTTAATATAATATCAGATGTATTGACCCATTTATATAATACGTTCTGTTGATGAGACAGGGGCCTATTACATCGCTCAGTCACCTACCAGCCGAGCTCCGTGAGGCCTAAATAACTCACAGAGTACAGTACATCCTAGACAACCCTAACCATGTTATAAACAGATATGTAGACACTAAGCTGGGGAAATTACTGTAGGGGTATTCTCTACTACAGGGGACCTAGACTTTTGTGTCGTACGGGTTAGTATGTTATGAACAATGTTGAATTTGGATGATACTGCCCGGTAATAACAGAACAGGAACATTATTGCCAGAATTAACAGAATAGAGGGAATCGTAAGACTTGGTAGTGCAAATTCCCGTGACAGGTAAAATAGCAAGTTATTATTCAAATCAGCAAAATGTGTCTCGTTCAAGAAAGCTAACACTTTTAATTTCTCTGATACTATTTGAATATCCTTGATAGTGAAATTCATTATAGGAAGTGGAATTAAAGCAGACTTGAGTTTTCGATTTTAACGCAAAATGCTGATGAGTAGGCAAGGTCTGTAATGTACTACAAGTGATTTCACAGTAATCAGGAGCCTTGTAATGCCCTTTCACAACTAGCTGCTTAACACCATTTTGGCATTTTAAAATTACAGTAGTGAGATTTGGAAAGAACAAATACTGCACATTGTGAAGGTGAGCGTGGAACACAGTCTTTAGACTAACTGGCCTATAACTGCATTGCGCTAACGCTGTGCGTACATTTGGTTGTATGACTGCCAATTCACATATTCCATCTGCAGCAGGAATAAATGCAAACATGTAGGCTGGACATACGTGTAGGTGTAGATAAGACGACTTACACCGTGACAGTACCTCAGAATCCTCTATTGATAACAATGAATATTCTTCATCTACTAAGAAAAGTTCTTTAGGCCTATCTAGGGTATACAGTGTGTCATTCACAAACCAGGGGAAGGGTTCTAAATGCCATGCATTAAACTCATGTTGCCCTCGCATAGGAATGTGGATCAGAATTGCATTGTGCGTGAGGGTTGACTCCAACGGTGGGTAATGATATTGAACCTCATTGTCATTGAAAATAGGAGTTAAATGATACTGCAACTTGGCTATTTTTAAAGCTTCAAGAAGCGTCTGCACAGGCACAAGCTTCGCGTCCACACGTCCTATCCCGGCATCTACAATGCTGTCTATTAGTTCATTTTTAGAGGTTACAATTTTATGAACTGAAATTTCAGCAGCATGCAAATATTCTGTGAAGTAAAAGAGCCATTCTAACGTCGGGATTGCTTTCTGTAACCTAGTAACAATCCTCGAAACTTGGTTAGACTCCATTATGATTGCATTAACCTTTGATTCTAGAGCAGTAATCGCGTGAAAGGTTTGAGAAATAACACGATTCTGTTGAGATACAGCTTGAGCGACAACGCTCATGAAACTATTGTCGAATTCATCGAAGCTGTGCTGAGACCATGAAGAATGTCCAATGCTGATTGTAGTTGGCCGTCGACGTTTTCCATCTGACGCGAAAGTACGAGTCAACTTCTACTCGCAGAACGTAGTTTCATACAATAGTCATTTGGTACATTTTGCTTCTGAACAGTCTGTAAGGATGTATCAATCACATTATCATCAACTTGAGGTAAGACATTTATCTGGGTCTTCTTCAGACGATCCGCGTGCACGACATCTGCGATCTGTGCATTAGGCTTCCATATTTTGAATTTGTTGCCTGTTTCTTTTGAGATTATGCGGAATGTACCAGAAAATTTCGCCGAAAGTTTGGAGTTCCTTTCAGGTACCTGTAACATAACAGCGTCCCCAACGTTCAGTGCGATAGGTTTAGCATGTTTATGCTGTTTGATGATCATTTCGGCGCGTGACGCCGCTAGCTGTGATCGTACTTGGTTATGAATTTCTGTAAAGACATGAAATTTGTTTTGCCGCAAAAGCATCCGTATTATATACCGGGTATGGCGCCTCTGTAAGGATGTCGTAAGGCAGACGTTTATCTGTGCCATAGACAATATAGTAGGGTGTTTTGCCCGTAGAGCTATTAACTGACCCATTAATCGACGCTGCAACCTGCGGTAACCAATCCTCCCATGCGTATTGAAAACCACTAACAAATGGACGCAGTGTTTCTAGGATTTTACGATTGGTTCTTTCAACAAGGCCATTAGCCTGTGGATGATAAGCTGTCACAAAAGTTTGTTTAATTCCATATTGTGCACATATATGCTCTATTAGCTCATTCTTGAACTCTGTTCCATTATCAGAGAGTAGAACTTTAGGCGTAGTATATGGACATATGAGATTCATCACTAATGCATAGGCTACTGCTTCGGCCGTTTTGCTTTTTAGTGGGATCAAGACCACGAACCTGGAAAAATGATCCACACACACTAAGACGTATCCTGATCCCTGATGACTCATTGGGAGTTATAACACATCAACAGCGACTGTGTCAAACGGACGGTCTGGTGTAGGATATTGTAGAATCGGGGCAGGTGATCCTGTCGATCTTTTATGTTGAGCACATGCCAAACAATTAGCTATGTGTAATTCTATGTCTTTCTTCATAGTGTTCCAGAAATACTTCTTTCGTAAATCCGCTAAGCATTTATCACGACCTTGTTGACCTGCTTGTGGGACATCGTGGAACAATGTCATTACTGCTTTGCGCAACGTGTCAGGTACGACTATTTGAGACACATTACCCTCAGGAGATTTTCTCGTCCTATTGAGTATGTTATGTCGTAATTCAGACTGACTTAAGGGAAGAAATAACTTGGGGAGTTTAACATCCTCGCCCGATTGGAGAGCAAAAATAACAGCTGACCAATATGGGTCGCGTCGTTGCTCATCTTCCAGCTGCGAAAGAGTGAATGTTGATACAGGCATAACTGGTGCTATATTTCTTGACTGAGCGTCGGCGACAACATTCGCCCTCCCAGGTAAATACCTAAATTCGGGGTCAAACTCTTGAATTGTCAGATACCAGCGTGCTAATCTGCCTGATAAGTTTCTGCCATGGAACAGTTCAGTGACTGCCGCATGATCAGTAAAAACAGTTATCTTGTAGCCAAAGATAATGTCCTTGAACTTCTTAAGTGCCCACACAACGGCTAACGTTTCTAAATGCGTCGCCGAATAACGTGTTTCAGCATCGATTAGTTTGCGACTTGCAAATGCTATCACTCTAAACTTCCCACGCGTGTCCTCTTGCATGAGCACTGCTCCGACTCCAATTCCGGGAGCGTCAGTACAGAGAGTGAAAGGTTGAGTGTAGTCTGGAAATGCTAGAACCGGGGCATTGGTTAGCGCTGTCTTCAATGCCGTAATACTTTCCTCGTGTTCAGCATCCTATATAAACACTGCATCTTTTTTTTTTGAGCAACCTCGTTCGGGGCGATGCTAATGTTGCATAGTCCTTGATAAAGGAACGATTATAACCAGATAATCCGAGAAAGCTACGCACATGATCATTTGAGGTAGGACGCGGGAACTGAGATACAGCTTTGACTTTATCATTAACTGTGTGTATGCCCTCACCGTCAACTACATGACCAAGGAAATGGATTCTGGATTTTAAAAACTCGCACTTTGAGAGTTTTATTTTGAGTCCTGCTGTGGAAAGTTTGGCCAAAACTTCACGCAGTTTTATCAGAAGGGAATCGGCGTCCTTACTGACTACTATTAGATCATCCAAATAAGCGCAGACTGTGTTACCAATTAGTCCGGCAAACAGGGTGTTGATCATTTACGCGCCTGAAATCTATGACAGGGCGCCATCCACCATCCTTTTTCGGGACGAGGAATAATGGGCTATTAAAGGGGGATTTTGAGTGTCTAATGACATTCTCATCTAACATACCCTGTACCATATCTTGCACTACAGCGCGCTGGTAATGAGTTAGTCTATAAGCTGGTACGTAAATAGGGTTGGTTCCTTCCTTTAACGCTATATGATGGGATGTTAAATCTGTCTGACCTAGCGTTTCCCCTGGCAAGGCTACTATTTCTGTAGTCGGCAAGCAGCTCTAACAGGCGTGTCTTGCCCTGAGGATGATCGATCACCTTGACATGTGGTGTTATTTGATCTATCCTGGCCAGTCGAGTCTGTTGGCAATTCGCAACAATACCTCGAATTAGGAATTTATTTGGTTGCACTTCGACATTGCTGTGATATCTATAAAATCACGCACATAACATCCTTTCTTTAATTTCTTGATAATGTGAAATTGCTCCCGCAATCCCGTAGACTTGTGTGTGTGTGTCTCACAGTAGACACAGCTGATTCCAAGGTCCGGTGATTGGGTCAATGCTCACACAAATCCTGAGTACAGCAAACCGCCGCTAATTGTTACACAACGTCATCCACAACACCATACCTCAGAATGCTGAGACCATCTCTCAGACCGGATGTGTCATCATCACTAGGGTGGGTGCTGGGTGCTGGTAACTGGGGGTTGTTCACGCCATACGAAAGAATTTTGTTGACAGGATGTTGATTGATGACTAGTCTCAACAACTGCAGTCACGTCCTGTCACACCCTGGGCAGTGAGCGAATCATTTGCAGAAACTAATGTTCACTTTAGCTCACAGGATTTTTGCGTTGGTGAATTCCTCATTCTGGTAATGGAGAGTACTCTTCAACATTGCAGGTACTATCTTCCAACTCTTGCTGCTGTAATCACGCTGGGAAGGTGTGTGGTTGAGGTCGAGATATATCTCTGACGCATGATCCGCCTTCCTCTTAATAGGATTGGTAGACAACACCTTCGTCCTAGCGGTGAGCATAGGTTCAGAATGACTCATTGCTGTGTAGGAAACACCTTTAAACGTAACACTATTATTACGTGGATGAACATCTATCATGTTCTTTCGAAGAGTTGGTAGACCAAGTAACCCGTCAGCTGGCAAATTGAACTGCTGAACTATATAAAAGTCCGCGTAGAAGGGAGAACCACGTCTTGAGAATCTGAGTGGTAACGTCACCATTCCTTTGATGCTCAGCTGAGTACCTGAAACTCCTTCGAGCTCAGCGTTACTAGGCCTCCATTTGAATTTGCGGTGAGGGAATTTGCGTTGTAACTCGTGATATGATGTCAAGGCCAATACATTAGCGCAAGCACCTGTGTCTATATCAAGAGCCAATCTGGTATTATCCACTCTCACCGGCACTGACAACACTTCCACTTTTCTAAGCGCCGCTATAGAAGTGCTGTAAGGAGGGGCGGGAATTTCCCTATCTATCCCTCTCCTTGGTGTAGTGTGCGCTGGTCTTCCCCCGATGACTTGTCCTGGGGACGTTTCTGCTTGCGCCTATACGACACCTCCGTTTCACTTAGGTCCACTCCCCTAGCTTTAATTAGTATATCGCACTCATGTGAACTATGAGTAGTCGATTTGTGAAGAGGGCACCATTTGCGCGCTGTCTGGGTAGGAGGAGGTGCTGCCTTTGCTACCTCTCTGTTTGACCTTGAGAATGGCTTTGCACCGGGTGTGGCTTTATTTGCACTATTACCTCGGAGCTGAAAACAATCTTCCATTACGTGGCCACGTTTATTACAATGTGCGCACCGTAACGATGTTTTCTGTTTATATGTTAGGCGGGGAGGAGTAATCGAAGCTAAGTGTGTCGCATAAGGAGTCTGGGAGTGAGGCATCTGTGGCATCTGAGACGGCTGGGGTTGTGGTGACGTCACTGAGGGCTGCGCCAGTAAGGGGCCCGTAGCCTGGGGACAGAGCTTGTTTGCGTATTCCACCATATCCAAGGGTGGTTCATACTGTACTTACTGTGCCCGGCTATATAAGGGAACACGGACGGAAAGAAGAAAACTTATTAGTTCTATCAATGTTTCCGCATTTAAACGACTGCCTGCATAGGAACCCTGCGTTATATGGGAACGTACATATGCTTTCTTTTCTTCGTCAGTCGTTATGTGACTATTGCGCATGCTATCTTCACATGCACGAATAAAATGTGCGACCCTATAATCGTCTTGTCCCGTGAAATTTCGAACATAATCGCCGCGCTGCATGATATTAATGACAGTATCAGCTGTAGGTGTGGTATTAGTAATGGTGTGAGGGTTAGACGAAGCCATTTTAGTGTTAGTATTAAGCAAATTAGTATTCTTACTCTTAACAGAAGGCTGGGTTAATAAGGTTGTTACCGATTTAGCAACAGACACACTATCACCTGTAACAGGGGTAACTGCTTTAGTATACTTAGGTGAGGTACTATAGTGATTACCAGACCGTAGGGTACGACGGTTTAAGTCGTCAAATGATTCGTCTATAACTTTCTCACTACTTCCTACCGACTCATTTAACTGTGTTCCATACTCAAAATCTATGTCAGTCTGGGCTTGATCATTGATGAGTTGGTTATCAGCAAATAGTTGCGCTAGGCGTTCGATTTCATCTACATTAGACATGGGAAACTTAGAAATTATCTATTAGCCCCCTTAGGTCAATGAATACTTAACAGTAAGTAGATCACTTGCCTCTCATTTACAAGACAATGAATATTAATTGTAGTTAATTTTTAAACTATCAATAAGAAGACAGACACTTACAACTACTGTAAATTATAGGATTTCAATACATTAATCTTACATTCGACACTTTATCATTGAAATAATCCTATCCGACGAACCTATGGGTGTGAAGATATCTCTCGAACGTGTTCATGTGTGTAAAACTATGTAATTTAAATACCTATTTATACAGAGTAGTACGTCTGTATAGAAAATGTGAATCCTTCAAAAGTTCTGAGTGGAGTGGTGGGTGTTGCCTCTTCCTAGGATGCGTGCGCTGCTGCTGGTTTCCTTGGCAACGAGATGACGCTTCTGCTTTGGTGAGAGACGAGTCCACTTGATTTAGGTGAGTTCCTCCTCCGGCGATCAGAAAACAGATGATTGGTTATCACACTCGTCGTTCGCTGGCGAAAACTGCCGTGTGCCAATTCTTTCACAGTCCACGTATATATGGAGATCTGTATGATGACACCGGAATTCGTAATTCGCGCTGACGACACAACAATACTGCTCAGCTGCTAGTGAAATACCAATTGAATTCCAGGTTACGAAACTGTTGTTCAACACTGCAACACTGTAATGTCTAGGGAATGCTGAGTGGAGTCTATCTCAGCCGGCTCAATCTGGATATGTACCAACAGGCTGTAATATTTGTATATTACGAATTCTGCACGTATTTGTATGTGACAGAGATAAGGAGCGCTCACTACATATCGTCTCAATACGGGATATAGTTTTAAACACTCGGATTATGTAACGCGTCACTGCTGTGTGGTTTCTTGTTTTTCACAAGACACAGACGGATGATACGACTACCAGTTTGAAGAATCCGTACACACCGCTTGCCACCTATATGAATCGGCTGCTTGTCCAATTAACCAGTCCGTTCACACATATTTATATTTGGGTTTTAAGTAACGAAACCCAAGCGGTAGTTCCTTTGCTTTATTATAAAAGGTTGTATATATAATTCCCGAGTGTATATCAACCGTAAGTCTCACTGTCTAGGAGTGAATGAGAAAGGGACGGCGTTTATGTATGATAAACGTTTGGTCACGTCCTTTCGATATGAGTTGAGGTGAGCTACTGAAGCTTAGGGGCATCACAGTGCGTGCTTACAGGAATGCTGAGCTATGGGTCTCGCCCTCTTGGGTAAGTTGCCCGCTCACGTGTCAATCTCATGTCTTACTCATAGACAGTGGAAAGTTACAGGGTGGTGAATCTGAATATAATATCAGATGTATTGACCCATTTATATAATACGTTCTGTTGATGAGACAGGGGCCTATTACACCCTGATCGCGTATAACAAAGTCCCCTGATCGTGTATAAAAAAGCCCCCTGGTCAAGTATAACAAAGTCCGCTGATCGAGTACAACAAAGTCACCTGATCGGTTATAACAAAGTCCAATGATCGAGTATAACAAGGTCCCCTTATCGAGAATAACAAAGTCCCGTGATCGAGTATAGCAAAGCCCCCTCATCGAGTATAGCAAAGCCCATGATCGAGTATAAAAAAGTCCCCTGATCGAGTACTAGAAAGTCCCCTGAACGAGTATAACAAAGTCCCCTGATCGAGTATAACAAAGCCCCTTCATTGAATATAACAAAGTCCCCTGATCGAGTATAACAAAGTCCCCTGATCGAGTATAACAAAGATTTCAGTCGAGTGATCCCCTGCTCGAGTATTACTTATTTCAGTCGAGTATAACAAAAGGACACCAATGGGTATAACAAAGTCCCAAGATCGGAGTATAACAAAGTCCTGATCATAACAAAGTCCCTCATCGAGGTATAGCAAAGGTCCCTGATCAGAGTATAACAAAGTCCACCAGTCAGGTGCATAAAAAAAAAAAAAAACCCCATGGATTAATGTATAACAAAGTCCGCTGATCGAGTGCGACAAAGTCACCTGATCGGTTATAACAAAGTCCCTGATCCAGGTAAAACGGGTATATCGAGAATAACAAAGTCCCGTGATCAGAGTATAACAAAGCCCCTGATCGAGTATAAACCAAAATGATCGAGTATAAAGTCCCTGATCCGAGTTCTAGAATGTCCCTTATCGGTATTAAACCCTGGTCGAGTATAACAAAATCCCTGATCGAGTATAACAAAGTCCCCTGATCGAGTATAACAAAGTACCCTGATCGAGTAAAACAAACACCCCTCATCGAGTTTAACAAAACCCCCTGATCGAGTATAAAAAGCCCCTTGGTCGAGTATAACAAAGTCCTTTGGTCGAGTATAACAAAGTCCCATAATCGAGTATAACAAAGGCCCCTTATCGAATATAACAAAGGCCCCTGGTCGAGTATAACAAAATCCCATGATCGTGTATAACAAATTCCTCTCATCGAGTTTAACAAAACCTCCTTGATCGAGTATAACAAGAGTTCCCTAATGGCGGATAACAAAGTCCCAAGATCGCGTATAACAAAGTCCCCTGATCGAGTATAACAAAGTCCCGTGATCGAGTATAACAAAGTACCCTGATCGAGTATAACAAAGTGCCCTGATCGAGAATTACAAAGCCCACTGATCGAGTATAAGAAAGGCCCCTAACCGAATATAACAAAGTCCCTAGTCGAGTAAAACAAACACCCCTGATCAAGTATAACAAAGCCCCTTGATCGACTATAACAAGGTCCCTTGATTGAGTATAACAAAGCCCCCAGATCGAGTATAACAAAGTCCCAAGATCTAGTAAAACAAAATCCCCTGATCGAGTATAACAAAGTCCCCTATTCGAGATTAACAAAGTGCCCTTATCGAGTATAATAAAGCCCCTGATCGAGTATAACAAAGTCCCCTGATCGAGTATAACAAAGACCCCTATTCGAGTATAACAAAGTCGCATTATCGAGAAAACAAAGGCCCCTCATCGAGTATAACAAAGGCCCCTGGTCGAGTATAACAAAGTCCTTTGGTCGAGTATAACAAAGTCCCATGATCGAGTATAACAAAGGCCCCGAATCGAGTATAGCAAAGGCCCCTGGTCGAAAATAACAAAGTCCCCTGATCGAGTATACTAAAGTCCCCTGATGGAGTATAACAAAGTCCCAAGATCGAGTATAACAAAGCCCCCAGTTCGAGTATAAGAAAGTCCGCTGATCGAGTATAAGAAAGACCCCTGGTCGAGTGAGACAAAGTCCCCTGGCCGAGTATAACAAAGTCCCCTGGTCGAGTATAACAAAGTCCCATGATCGAGTATAACAAAGGCCCCTTATCGAGTATAACAAAGGCCCCTGGTCGAGTATAACAAAATAAACTGATCGAGTATAAAAAAGCCCCCTGGTCAAGTATAACAAAGTCCGCTGATCGATTACAAAAAAGTCACCTGATCGGTTATAACAAAGTCCCCTGATCGAGTATAACTAGGTCCCCTTATCGAGAATAACAAAGTCCCCTGATCGAGTATAACAAAGCCCCCTGATCGAGTATAACTAAGTGCCCAGATCGAGTATAACAAAGTCCCCTGATCGAAGATAACAAAGGCCCCTAATGGAGTATAACAAAGTCCCAAGATAGAGTATAACAAAGTACTCTGATCGAGTATAACAAAGCCCCCTCATCGAGTATAACAAAGTCCCCTGATCGAGTATAACTAAGTGCCCTAATCGAGTATAACAAAGGACTCTAATGGCGTATAAAAAAGTCCCAAAATCGAGTATAAAAATGTCCCCTCATCGAGTATAAC